>NC_060178.1:104680497-104930497 GCF_021184085.1 Oncorhynchus gorbuscha
TCACCCAGTAGATATGGGAGTTTATCAAAATTGGGTTTGTTTTCCATGATCCGTGTAATCTGAGGGAAATATGTGTCTCTATTATGATCATACATTTCCTTCTCTCTCTCTCTACCCACTCTCTCTCTATTACTCAATGTGCCTCTCTCTTTCTGAGCAGCTATGAATGGAGCAGCTGGTTGGGGGCTCAACACTACAGCACAGTACAGCAGTAAACTGCATGAGATTATCCAGTCAGCATAACCTCTCTCTCTCTCACTCTCTCACTCACTCACTCACTCACTCACTCACTCACTCACTCACTCACTCACTCACTCACTCACTCACTCACTCACTCACTCACTCACTCACTCACTCACTCACTCACTCTTTCACCCACCTCTCTATCTCCCTCCCTCTTTTTCTCTGCTCAATCACTAACACTCTAAGCAGTGAGCACATCCCACAGCCAAAAGCTACTTCTAGCTTCCCCAGTTAGAAACACTTGTAGTGTGTCACACCAGATTACGGAAACTAGGATGTTCAAAATTGAACACAAGATAGTATCAACTGATTCCATTAAAGCTAGAGTAAGTAATTAATTCCCTTACTCCCGCTACATTCCCTCTCTCCCCCTACACCCACATCTCTCTACACTCACTCCCCGTACATTCCCTCACTCCCTTACACTCCCAAACTCTCCCCTACAGTCCTTCACTCCCCCTACACTCCCTCACTCTCCCCATACTCTCTCACCCTCACCTATACTATCTCACTCTCTCCTACACTCCTTCACTCTCCCTACACTCCCTCACTCTCCCCTACACTCCCTCACTCCCCCTACACTCCCACACTCTCCCTTACACTCCCTCACTGCCCCTACACTCCCTCACTCCCCCTACAGTGGTTATTTTGAAACAGACAAGAAAGTAAACAATAAATATGTTGATAATAAATCCAACTTTAAAGCTGGGAATCTGTTTAGTGGTTATTGATATTTATCCTATGCTATATACTAAAACAAGTGGCGGGGACACTGTGTTGTCATTTTATACATCTCAGAATGTAGTTTTAAACTAGTGTAAAGAACATGATGTGAAATCTGACCCTCGTTCATGTGTGGAGAAGAGGATAAGTTATCCTGCAACAGGGTGATCAACTTAAGATTTTACAAATGTAATGTCCCTCTCAAGGACTCCTCCATAGCATCTTACTGCAGTAACTGCACTGTGTTGTGCTGAGGAGGCAACTACATAGCAAGGCATTCAGAAAGTATTCCAACCACTTCCCTTTTTACACATTTTGATACGTTACAGCCTTACTCTAAAATTGATTAAATAAATGTTGTTCTTCATAAATCTACACACAATAACCCATAATTATGAAGCGAAAACCGGTTCAAATTTTTGGGGCAAAATTATTACAAATAAAAATCAGAAATACCTTATTTACAGACCATTTGCTATGAGCCTCGAAATTGAGCTCAGGCGTATCCTGTTTCCATTGATCATCCTTGAGATCTTTCTACAACTTGATTGAAATCCACCTGTGGTAAATTAAATTGATTGGTCCCACAGTTGAGTGCATGTCAGAGCAAACACCAAGCAGTTTGGTTTAAGGAATTGTCAGTAGAGCTCCGAGACAGGATTCTGTCGAGGCACAGATCTGGGGAAGGGGACAAAAACATGTCTGCATCATTGACATTCCCCTAGAACACAATGGCCTCTGTCACTGTTAAATATAAGAAGTTGGGAACCACCAAGAGTCTTCCTAGAGCTGGCCACCCGGCCAAACTGAGCAATCTGGGGTTAAGGGCCTTGGTCAGGGAGGTGACCAAGAACCCTATGGTCATTCTGATAGAGCTCGAGAGTTCCTCTGTGGAAATGGGAGAACCTTCCAGAAGGACAACCATCTCTGCAGCACTCCACCAGTAAGGCCTTTATGGTAGAGTGGCCAGACAGAAGCCACTCCTCAGTAAAAGGCACATGACAGCTCGCTTGGAGTTTCCAAAAGGCACCTACATGACTATCAGACCATCACAAACAAGATTATGTGGTCTGATGAAACCACAATTGAACTCTTTGGCCTGAATGCCAAGCATCACGTCAGGAAGAAACCTGACACCATCCCTACATTGAAGCATGGTGGTGGCAGCATCATGCTGTGGGGATGTTTTTTAGCGGCAGCGACTGAGTGACTAGCTAAGATCAAGGGAAAAATGAATGGAGCAAAGTACAGCGATCCAAGATCCTTGATGAAAACATGCTCCAGAGCGCTCAGGACCTCAGACAGGGGCGAAGGTTAACCTTCCAACAGAACAACGCCCCTAAGCACACAGTCAAGACAACACAGGAGTGGCTTCAGGACAAGTCTATGAATGTCCTTGAGTGGTCCAGGCAGAGCCCAGACTTTAACCCAATCGAACATCTCTGTAGAGACCTGAAAATAGCTGTATGGTGATGCTCCCCATCCAACCTGAAAGAGCTTGAGAGGATCTGTAGAGAAAACAGGTGTGCCAAGCTTATATTATTATTATATATTATTATTATTATTTATTATATTGCTTATAGTGTCATACCCAAGAAGACTCGAGGCTGCAATCACTGCCTAAGGTGCTTCAACAAAGTACTGAATAAAGGGTCTGAATACTTATGTAAGCGTAATATTTCAGTTTTTAAATTGCAATACCTTTGCCAACATAAAAATAAATAAAAAATTGCTTAGTCATTATGGCGTATTGGGTGTAGATTGAGGAGGATTTTCGTTTTTTAATCCATTTTAGAATAAGGCTATAAATTAACAAAATGTGGAAAAAATCAAGGGGTCTGAATACTTTCTGAATACATTGTAGCTATATACACTAAATACTCTAAATATACTATATACACTAAATATACTATATACACTAAATAACTTTGTGTCCCAATACAGCAAAAAAACTCAAAATACAGGGTTAGTGGAAGAGATTAAAGCAATTATAGTGATGCTTTTATTAGTATTCCTTCAATAGCCATTTAACGCTCCCCAATGTCTCTTTAAATAAATCCCTGCGTCTAGTCACAAATTGCCTTTTCAATGTTCTAAAGCAAAATCATTTGAGAGTGGGGAGGGGGCAGGGGAAGGGAGAGACAGGGACAGAGAGGTGGGGGTAGACAGAGGGTAGAGGCAGAAAGAAAGAAAGAGAATAGATTTATTATTGCTCTATTCACATTTGTTTGTTATCTATTTCACTTGCTTTGGCAATATAAACATGTGTTTCCCATGCCAATAAATTGCGAGAGAGAGAGGAACTCAAACACAAACACATGTTGGTCTCTCTCTCTAGCTCTCTCTCTCTCTGTGACTTTCTCTCTCTCTCTTTCTCTCTCTCTCTGTCAGTAGAACTTCAGAAATCTAGTTTAAAAGGCTTTAACTAGGTGGTACCTAGGGATAGCTTGGGATATAACTAGGTGGTAGCTAGGTGTAACTAGGGTTCTAATTGGGTGGTAGCTAAGTGTAACTAGGGCTCTAACTGGGTGGTAGCTAGGTGTAACTAGGGTTCTAACTGGGTGGTAGCTAGGTGTAACTAGGGTTCTAACTGGGTGGTAGCTAGGGAAACAGTAGCTAGGGATATAGTAGCTAGGGGCACAGTAGCTAGGGGTAAAGTAGCTAGGGGCACAGTAGCTAGGAGTAGCTAGGTTATTCCAGTCAGTAGTGAAGTCTGGTTGAAAGACCCTAACTGGTTGGTAGCTAGGGAAACAGTAGCTAGGGGTACAGTAGCTAGGGGTAAAGTAGCTAGGTATGTTACAGTCAGTAGGGGAGACAGCCAGCTGTATTGCCACAGAGATTGATATCTGATGAGTCCCATCTTACATACAACCAGCCCTATTGACACCCTCAAAAGAAGCACCCTATACCATACATAGCACACTACTTTTGACCAGGGAAAAGGGTGGGATACGGAAGAGGGTGCCATTTGGGAAACATTCCCAGTCCCCTTCACCCTTCCAGCCCTCTTGCTGTACATACATATACACACATACTCTACCCCCCCACCAGTTCAAGCCCTCCTCTACCCCTCCACCAGCTCCAGCCCTCCACTACCCCACCAGTTCAATCCCTCCTCTACCCGCATCAGCTCCAGCCCTCCTCTCCAGCCCTACTCTACCCCCCACCAGCTCCAGCCCTCCTCTACCCCACCAGCTCAAATCAATTAATCAAATTTCAATCAAATAATTTCTAAAGACCTTCTTACATCAGCTGAGGTCACAAAGTTCTGTACAGAAATCTATCCGAAACCCCCAAACAGCAAGAAATGCAGGTGTAGAAGCTCCTCTCCAGCCCTCCTCTACCACCTACCAGCTCTAGCCCTCCTATACCACCCACCAAATCTAGCAATCCTCAACCCCAACACCAGATCCAGACATCCTCTACCCCTACACCAGATCCAGCCCTCCTCTGCCCCCCCACCAGGTCCAGCCCTCCTCTATCCCCCTCACCAGATCCAGCCATCCTCTACCCCTACACCAGATCCAGCCCTCCTCCCCCCACCAGATCCAGCCCTCCTCTACCCCCCACCAGATCCAGCCCTCTTCTACCCCCCACCAGATCCAGTCATCCTCTACCCCCCAACAGATCCAGCCATCCTCTACCCCTATACCAGATCCAGCCCTACTCCACCCCCCACCAGTTCCAGCCCTCCTCCACCCCCCACCAGATCCAGCACTCCTCCACCCCCAACAGTTCCAGCCCTCCTTCACCCCCACCAGTTCCAGCCCTCCTCTACCCCTTCACCAGTTTCTGCCCTAATCCACCCCCACCAGATCCAGCCATCCTCTACCCCTACACCAGATCCAGCCCCCCACACCAGATCCAGCCCTCCTCTACCCCCCACCAGATCCAGCCCTCCTCTACCCCCCACCAGCTCCATTCCTCATCTACCCCCCACCAGTTCTTGCTCTCCTCTACCCCACCAGTTCCAGCGCTCCTCTACCAAACCAGTTCCAGCTCTCCTCTCCTCTCCTCTACCAAATCAGTTCCAGCTCTCCTCTCCTCTACCCCACCAGTTCCAGCTCTCCTCTACCCCACCAGTTCCAGCTCTCCTCTACCAAACCAGTTCCAGCTCTCCTCTAGCCCACCAGTTACAGAACTCCTTTACCCCACCAGTTCCAGCTCTCCTCTACCCGCATCAGCTCCAGCCATACTCTCAAGCCCTTCACTACCCCACCAGTTCAAGACCTCCTCTACCCCTCCATCAGCTCCAGCCCTCCACTACCCCACCAGTTCAAGCCCTCCTCTACCCGCATCAGCTCCAGCCATACTCTCAAGCCCTTCACTACCCCACCAGTTCAAGCCCTCCTCTACCCCTCCACCAGCTCCAGCCCTCCAATACCCCACCAGTTCAATCCCTCCTCTACCCGCATCAGCTCCAGCCCTCCTCTCCAGCCCTACTCTATCCCCCAGCTCCAATCAATTAATCAAATTTCAATCAAATTATTTATAAAGACCTTCTTACATCAGCTGAGGTCACAAAGTTCTGTACAGAAATCTATCCGAAACCCCCAAACAGCAAGAAATGCAGGTGTAGAAGCTCCTCTCCAGCCCTCCTCCACCACCCACCAGCTCTAGCCCTCCTATACCACCCACCAAATCTAGCAATCCTCAACCCCAACACCAGATCCAGACATCCTCTACCCCTACACCAGATCCAGCCCTCCTCTGCCCCCCCCACCAGGTCCAGCCCTCCTCTACCCCCCTCACCAGATCCAGCCATCCTCTACCCCTACACCAGATCCAGCCCTCCTCCCCCCACCAGATCCAGCCCTCCTCTACCCCCCACCAGATCCAGCCCTCTTCTACCCCCCACCAGATCCAGTCATCCTCTACCCCCCAACAGATCCAGCCATCCTCTACCCCTATACCAGATCCAGCCCTACTCCACCCCCCACCAGTTCCAGCCCTCCTCCACCCCCACCAGATCCAGCACTCCTCCACCCCCAACAGTTCCAGCCCTCCTTCACCCCCACCAACTCCAGCCCAGCACTCTTCTACCCCTTCACCCCTTCACCAGTTTCTGCCCTAATCCACCCCCACCAGATCCAGCCATCCTCTACCCCTACACCAGATCCAGCCCCCCACACCAGATCCAGTCCTCCTCTACCCCCCACCAGATCCAGCCCTCCTATACCCCTCCACCAGCTCCAGCCCTCCAATACCCCACCAGTTCAATCCCTCCTCTACCCGCATCAGCTCCAGCCCTCCTCTCCAGCCCTACTCTATCCCCCAGCTCCAATCAATTAATCAAATTTCAATCAAATTATTTATAAAGACCTTCTTACATCAGCTGAAGTCACAAAGTTCTGTACAGAAATCTATCCGAAACCCCCAAACAGCAAGAAATGCAGGTGTAGAAGCTCCTCTCCAGCCCTCCTCCACCACCCACCAGCTCTAGCCCTCCTATACCACCCACCAAATCTAGTAATCCTCAACCCCAACACCAGATCCAGACATCCTCTACCCCTACACTAGATCCAGCCCTCCTCTGCCCCCCCCTCACCAGGTCCAGCCCTCCTCTACCCCCCTCACCAGATCCAGCCATCCTCTACCCCTACACCAGATCCAGCCCCCCCACCAGATCCAGCCCTCCTCTACCCCCCCACCAGATCCAGCCCTCTTCTACCCCCCACCAGATCCAGTCATCCTCTACCCCCCACCAGATCCAGCCAGCCTCTACCCCTATACCAGATCCAGCCCTACTCCACCCCCACCAGTTCCAGCCCTCCTCCACCCCCCACCAGATCCAGCCCTCCTCCACCCCCAACAGTTCCAGCCCTCCTTCACCCCCACCAGTTCCAGCCCTCCTCTACCCCTTCACAAGCTCCAGCACTCTTCTACCCCACCAACTCCAGCCCTCCTCTACCCCTTCACCAGTTTCTGCCCTAATCCACCCCCACCAGATCCAGCCATCCTCTACCCCTACACCAGATCCAGCCCCCCACACCAGATCCAGCCCTTCTCTACCCCCCCACCAGATCCAGCCCTCCTCTACCCCCCACCAGATCCAGCCCTCATCTACCCCCACCAGATCCAGCCCTCTTCTACCCCCCCACCAGATCCAGTCATCCTCTACCCCCCACCAGATCCAGCCATCCTCTACCCTATACCAGATCCAGCCCTACTCCACCCCCCACCAGTTCCAGCCCTCCTCCACCCCCACCAGATCCAGCCCTCCTCCACCCCCCACCAGTTCCAGCCCTCCTCTACCCCTTCACAAGCTCCAGCACTCTTCTACCCCACCAACTCCAGCCCTCCTTTACCCCCCACCAGTTTCTGCCCTAATCCACCCCACCAGATCCAGCCATCCTCTACCCCTACACCAGATCCAGCCCCCCACACCAGATCCAGCCCTTCTCTACCCCCCCACCAGATCCAGCCCGCCTCTACCCCCCACCAGATCCAGCCATCCTCTACCCCTACACCAAATCCATCCCTACTCCACCTCCCACCAGTTCCAGCCCTCATCTACCCCCCACCAGCTCCATTCCTCATCTACCCCCCACCAGTTCTTGCCCTCCTCTACTCCACCAGTTCCAGCTATCCTCTACCCCACCAGTTCCAGCTCTCCTCTACCAAACCAGTTCCAGCTTTCCTCTCCTCTCCTCTACCAAATCAGTTCCAGCTCTCCTCTCCTCTACCCCACCAGTTCCAGCTCTCCTCTACCCCACCAGTTCCAGCTCTCCTCTACCAAACCAGTTCCAGCTCTCCTCTACCCCACCAGTTACAGAACTCCTCTACCCCACCAGTTCCAGCTCTCCTCTACCAAACTAGTTCCAGCTCTCCTCTACCCCACCAGTTCCAGCTCTCCTCTACCAAACCAGTTCCAGCTCTCCTCTACCCCACCAGTTCCAGCTCTCCTCTGCCAAACCAGTTCCAGCTCTCCTCTACCAAACCAGTTCCAGCTCTCCTCTACCAAACCAGTTCCAGCTCTCCTCTACCCCACCAGTTACAGAACTCCTCTACCCCACCAGTTCCAGCTCTCCTCTACCAAACCAGTTCCAGCTCTCCTCTACCCCACCAGTTCCAGCTCTCCTCTACCAAACCAGTTCCAGCCCTACTCCACCCCCCACCAGTTCCAGCCCTCCTCCACCCCCCACCAGATCCAGCACTCCTCCACCCCCAACAGTTCCAGCCCTCCTTCACCCCCACCAGTTCCAGCCCTCCTCTACCCCTTCACAAGCTCCAGCACTCTTCTACCCCACCAACTCCAGCCCTCCTCTACCCCTTCACCAGTTTCTGCCCTAATCCACCCCCACCAGATCCAGCCATCCTCTACCCCTACACCAGATCCAGCCCCCCACACCAGATCCAGTCCTCCTCTACCCCCCCACCAGATCCAGCCCTCCTATACCCCTCCACCAGCTCCAGCCCTCCAATACCCCACCAGTTCAATCCCTCCTCTACCCGCATCAGCTCCAGCCCTCCTCTCCAGCCCTACTCTATCCCCCAGCTCCAATCAATTAATCAAATTTCAATCAAATTATTTATAAAGACCTTCTTACATCAGCTGAGGTCACAAAGTTCTGTACAGAAATCTATCCGAAACCCCCAAACAGCAAGAAATGCAGGTGTAGAAGCTCCTCTCCAGCCCTCCTCCACCACCCACCAGCTCTAGCCCTCCTATACCACCCACCAAATCTAGCAATCCTCAACCCCAACACCAGATCCAGACATCCTCTACCCCTACACCAGATCCAGCCCTCCTCTGCCCCCCTCACCAGGTCCAGCCCTCCTCTACCCCCTCACCAGATCCAGCCATCCTCTACCCCTACACCAGATCCAGCCCCCCCCCCCCACCAGATCCAGCCCTCCTCTACCCCCCACCAGATCCAGCCCTCTTCTACCCCCCCACCAGATCCAGTCATCCTCTACCCCCCACCAGATCCAGCCATCCTCTACCCCTATACCAGATCCAGCCCTACTCCACCCCCCACCAGTTCCAGCCCTCCTCCACCCCCCACCAGATCCAGCCCTCCTCTACCCCCCAACAGTTCCAGCCCTCCTTCACCCCCACCAGTTCCAGCCCTCCTCTACCCCTTCACAAGCTCCAGCACTCTTCTACCCCACCAACTCCAGCCCTCCTCTACCCCTTCACCAGTTTCTGCCCTAATCCACCCCCACCAGATCCAGCCATCCTCTACCCCTACACCAGATCCAGCCCCCCACACCAGATCCAGCCCTTCTCTACCCCCCACCAGATCCAGCCCTCCTCTACCCCCCACCAGATCCAGCCCTCATCTTCCCCCACCAGATCCAGCCCTCTTCTACCAGATCCAGTCATCCTCTACCCCCCACCAGATCCAGCCATCCTCTACCCCTATACCAGATCCAGCCCTACTCCACCCCCACCAGTTCCAGCCCTCCTCCACCCCCACCAGATCCAGCCCTCCTCCACCCCCCAACAGTTCCAGCCCTCCTTCACCCCCACCAGTTCCAGCCCTCCTCTACCCCTTCACAAGCTCCAGCACTCTTCTACCCCACCAACTCCAGCCCTCCTTTACCCCTTCACCAGTTTCTGCCCTAATCCACCCCCACCAGATCCAGCCATCCTCTACCCCTACACCAGATCCAGCCCCCCACACCAGATCCAGCCCTTCTCTACCCCCCACCAGATCCAGCCCTCTTCTACCCCCCCACCAGATCCAGCCATCCTCTCCACCCCTACACCAAATCCAGCCCTACTCCACCCCCCCTATACCAGATCCAGTTCCAGCCCCAGTCATCTACCCCCACCAGCTCCATTCCTCATCTACCCCCCACCAGTTCTTGCCCTCCTCTACTCCACCAGTTCCATCTATCCTCTACCCCACCAGTTCCAGCTCTCCTCTACCAAACCAGTTCCAGCTTTCCTCTCCTCTCCTCTACCAAATCAGTTCCAGCTCTCCTCCAGCCATCCTCTACCCCACACCAAATCCAGCCCTCCTCTACCCCACCAGTTCCAGCCCTCATCTACCCCCACCAGTTCCAGCTCTCATCTACCCCCCACCAGTTCTTGAACTCCACCAGTTCCATCTATCCTCTACCCCACCAGTTCCAGCTCTCCTCTACCCCAACCAGTTCCAGCTCTCCTCTACCAAACCAGTTCCAGCTCTCCTCTCCTCTACCCCACCAGTTCCAGAACTCCTCTACCCCACCAGTTCCAGCTCTCCTCTACCAAACCAGTTCCAGCTCTCCTCTACCCCACCAGTTACAGAACTCCTCTACCCCACCAGTTCCAGCTCTCCTCTACCAAACCAGTTCCAGCTCTCCTCTACCCCACCAGTTCCAGCTCTCCTCTACCAAACCAGTTCCAGCTCTCCTCTACCATGTAAACATAACTGCACTACTGCCGCACCCCAAGATCCAAACACACGCATTGTGTATGTGTGTGCGTACGTGTGTGTGTGTTTGTAACTGTACACCAAAATCCAACCAATCCCATCCTTTGTGTGTGTGTGTGGGTGTCGCTTCACCCTGAGATTCAACCCTACCCATCCAGACAGTGAGCACTATGCATGATAGCATGATATATTGAGTTTAATTAACTGGTGAATGTATCCTACACTTCATCTCCTCTAATCTAGTCTCTGTCTTGTTTTGCTTCTCTTGTTCTTGTCATTCCTTGAATTCAGCTGGAGATTATTGGTAAGGTTGTGTGTGTGTGAGTGAGTGAGTGAGTGAGTGATTGAGTGAGTGAGTGATTGACTGGGTGAGTGACTGAGTGAGTGCGTGTGTGCGTGCGTATTTGTGTGTGTGTGAGACTGACACAGCAGTGCTCAATTCCTGGGGGAGATGTGACTAAATAATATTCACCCCCAACCCCAACTATCTCCCCATATACACTCTATTATCACTGCTACAACTGGCATGACCAGAACAGCTGTAATACTCTAGTGAGTTACTAATACTGCTACTACTGCCATGATCAGACCAGATGTAGAACTCTAGTAAGTTACTAATACTGCCATGACCAATACAGATGTAAAACTGTAGTGAGTTACTACTACTGCTACTACTGCCATGACCAGAACAGATGTAATACTGTAGTGCGTTACTACTAATCTGTCGTTCTGCCCCTGAACAGGCAGTTAACCCACTGTTCCTAGGCCGTCATTGAAAATAAGAATTTGGTCTTAACTAACTTGCCTGGTTAAAAAAAGGTAAAATAATAAATAAATAAAAAACTGCCATGACCAGAACAGATGTAAAATGTAGTGAGTTACTACTACTGCCATGACCAGAACATATGTAATACTGTAGTGAGTTACTACTACTGCCATGATCAGACCAGATGTAAAACTCTAGTAAGTTACTAATACTGCCATGACCAATACAGATGTAAAACTGTAGTGAGTTACTACTACTGCTACTACTGCCATGACCAGAACAGCTGTAATACTGTAGTGAGTTACTACTACTACTACTACTGCCATGACCAGACCAGATGTAATACTGTAGTGAGTTACTACTACTGCTACTACTGCCATGACCAGACCAGATGTAATACTGTAGTGAGTTACTACTACTGCCATGACCAGAACAGATGTAATACTGTAGTGAGTTACTACTACTACTACTACTGCCAGGACCAGACCAGATGTAATACTGTAGTGAGTTACTACTACTGCCATGACCAGACCAGATGTAACTTTAGTGAGTTACTACTACTGCTACTACTGCCATGACCAGAACAGCTGTAATACTGTAGTGAGTTACTACACCTGCTACTACTGCCATGACTAGAACAGCTGTAATACTGTAGTGAGTTACTACTACTGCCATGACCAGAACAGCTGTAAACTGTAGTGAGTTACTACTACTGCCATGACCAGAACAGCTGTAATACTGTAGTGAGTTACTACTACTGCCATGACCAGAACATATGTAATAGTGTAGTAAGTTACTACTACTGCCATGAATAGAACAGCTGTAGTACTGTAGTGAGTTACTACTACAGCTACTACTGCCTTGACCAGAACAGCTTGTCACGGTTCATGAATCCACTGCCTCCCTCTCTCTTTCTCTTTCTCTCTCTCTCTCTCTCTCTCTCTCTCTCTCTCTCTCTCTCTCTCTCTCTCTCTCTCTCTCTCTCTCTCTCTCTCTCTCTCTCTCTCTCTCTCTCTCTCTCTCTCTCTCTCTCCCGTGTTTGTGTGGGCTT
Organism: Oncorhynchus gorbuscha; assembly: GCF_021184085.1. Classification (NCBI taxonomy): domain Eukaryota; kingdom Metazoa; phylum Chordata; class Actinopteri; order Salmoniformes; family Salmonidae; genus Oncorhynchus; species Oncorhynchus gorbuscha. The sequence continues at coordinate 104,692,649 of NC_060178.1, forward strand.
GGTTCCCAATCTCGGCCTGATTGTCTGCGCCAGCTGGAACCACTTATCTTCCCTTTATATGTTCTGTAACCAGTGTTTCTTGTTGTCAGATCGTTGTTACTTCCCTGAGGTTGTGTTGTTACTTCCCTGAGGTTGTGTCGTGTGTCAGTGCTCATCTCTCGCCGCCCTTGTGTGGATTATCTGCTGTGCTCCTTCCTTCCCATCCGGACACACTCCCCTGGATTTCTCAGCACGCTATCACCGGAAGATGCGCCCTAGTCCCTGGGTCGGATTTCATCTGAGTACAGTCTGTCTGTCCTGTTGCTGATATAAATTGTATTCATTAAACCATCGTGGAACGAGGAGGCGCAGTGGGACATGTTCCTGCATGGGCTGGAGGACCGGATCCAGAAGGAGATTTATGTTCTGGACCTTCCCAGGAGTTTAAATGGACTAGTGGAACTAGCCTTGAGGGTCGACGCTCGTCTGAGTCGTATTGGCCGCCGAGCATGCCCTAACAGACCATATAACGACACGGAGGTTGTTGGAGAATGGACTTTTTGTCAAGGCAGAGAAATGCATTTTTCATGCACAATTAGTTCCATTCCTAGGTTACATCGTCTCGACTGAAGGTATTCGCATGGATCCTGACAAGGTTAAGGCTGTGGTGGATTGGCCTAGCCCAGATTCCCATAAGGCCCTACAGAGGTTTCTGGGATTCGCCAATTTCTACCGCCGTTTCGTTCGCAACTTTAGTCAGATAGTCGCTCCTCTTACCGCCTTAACCTCCCCCAGAGTGACGTTCAGGTGGTCCGATACAGCCGAGGCTGCATTCGCCAAACTCAAGAGCCGTTTTGTTTCGGCTCCCATCCTCATAGCTCCCGATCCCTCGCGTCAGTTCGTGGTGGAGGTGGACGCTTCAGAGGTGGGGGTAGGTGCGGTACTTTCCCAACGTTCCTCTTCTGACGACAAGATGCACCCTTGCGCGTTCCTTTCCCATCGGTTATCACCTGCGGAACGCAACTACGACATTGGCAACAGAGAGTTGTTGGCAGTGAAGTTAGCACTGGAGGAGTGGCGCCATTGGTTAGAGGGGTCGGGGGGTACCTTTTATAGTTTGGACCGATCACAAGAATTTGGAATATATCAGAACCGCCAAGCGACTCAACTCCAGGCAGGCGCGGTGGGCACTCTTATTCGGACGTTTTGACTTCTCTCTCTCTCGTATCGCCCGGGTTCCAAGAATGTCAAACCCGATTCCCTTTCTCGCATTTTTGACCATTCCGAACACCCATCCACTCCCGAGTGCATCCTACCCGGGACCCTAGTGGTCTCCACAATCACATGGGAGGTTGAATCGAGGGTCAAAACGGCCTTAGAAGGGGTAACGCCTCCGCCCGGTTGCCCGCCTAATCGGTTGTTTGTGCCGGAGGGGTGTCGGTCCGATGTTATTCGGTGGGGGCATTGCTCCAACGTAGCGTGTCATCCAGGAGTCAGCCGCACTAGCTTTTTGGTTAAGCAACGCTTTTGGTGGCCACTGATGGCTCGTGACATTCACAGTTTCGTCTTGGCTTGCTCGGTTTGTGCCACTGGGAAGACTTCTAATCGACCCCCAGATGGGTTACTCCAACCGCTGTCGGTCCCTTCGAGACCCTGGTCCCACATCGCGCTAGATTTTGTTACCGGCCTTCCACCCTCCCAGGGCAAGACAGTTGTTTTGACCGTGGTGGACCGGTTCTCGAAGGCGGCTCATTTTATTCCCTTGCCTAAATTACCATCTGCCAAGGAGACAGCGGTAACTGTCGTGGATCACGTCTTTCGCTTACATGGCCTGCCGATGGACGTAGTTTCTGACAGGGGGCCCCAATTTGTGTCCAAGTTTTGGCAAGAGTTTTGTAGGTTACTGGGAGCGAGTGTCAGCCTGTCTTCAGGGTTTCATCCCCAGAGCAACGGTCAAACGGAGAGGGCCAACCAAGATTTGGAGAGAGTGTTGCGATGTTTGGTTTCTAAGAATCCCTCTTCCTGGAGTCAACAACTCTCTATGGTTGAGTACGCTCACAATTCGTTGCCAGTGGCAGCCACGGGTCTCTCTCCGTTTGAGTGTAGTTTAGGTTACCAGCCACCTATCTTTCCCAGTATGGAGTCCGAGGTCACTGTTCCCTCCGCTCATGCTTTCATCCAGAGGTGCCGTCACGCATGGAGCAGAGCCCGTGAGACTCTTCTCCGGGTGGGGGCGCGCACCAAGGCTAAGGCCGATCGCCACCGGTCGAAGCCTCTGGTATACGTCGTTGGCCAAAGAGTGTGGCTTTCTACTAAGAACATTCCACTCCGATCCGTTTCGAACAAGCTTGCCCCCAAATTTATCGGCCCGTTCAGAGTCACCAGGATCATTAGTCCGGTGGCGGTCCGGCTCAAGCTTCCTCCGGCATATAGGAGAATTCATCCTACCTTTCATGTGTCTAAAATAAAACCTGTGTTTCAGGCACGCATTAACCCGCCGGTCCCGGTTCCCCCGCCGCCACGACTTGTTGATGGGGAACCCACCTTTTCTGTCAATCGTATTTTGGACTCTAGAAGGAGGGGACGCGGATTCCAGTACCTGGTGGACTGGGAGGGTTACGGCCCGGAGGAGAGAAGTTGGGTACCTGCTAGGGACATTCTGGATCACTCCCTTATCGATGATTTCAATCGACAGGTAAATTCGCCTGGGAACGCCGAGAGGCGTTCCTAGGGGGGGGGGTATTGTCACGGTTCATGAATCCACTGCCTCCCTCTCTCTCTTTCTCTTTCTCCCTCTCTCTCTCTCTCTCTCTCTCTCTCTCTCTCTCTCTCTCTCTCTCTCTCTCTCTCTCTCTCTCTCTCTCTCTCCCGTGTTTGTGTGGGCCTGATTGTCTGCGCCAGCTGGAACCACTTATCTTCCCTTTATATGTTCTGTAACCAGTGTTTCTTGTTGTCAGATCGTTGTTACTTCCCTGAGGTTGTGTTGTTACTTCCCTGAGGTTGTGTTGTGTGCCAGTGCTCATCTCTCGCCACCCTTGTGTGGATTATCTGCTGTGCTCCTTCCTTCCCATCCGGACACACTCCCCTGGATTTCTCAGCACGCTATCACCGGAAGATGCGCCCTGGTCCCTGGGTCGGATTTCGTCTGCGTACAGTCTGTCTGTCCTGTTGCTGATATAAATTGTATTCATTAAACCATCGTTGCTTGCATCTTGCATCCGCCTCTGTATTGTCACACAGCTGTAATATGTAGTGAGTTACTACTACTGCTACTACTGCCTTGATGAGAACAGCTGTACTACTGTAGTGAGTTACTACTACTGCTACTACTGCCATGACTGGAACTGCTCTAATACGGGATGTTGCACCGAAGGACAACATCCCTCGGCGCTGACAGAGATGGCCGCCTCTCTTCGCGTTCCTAGGAAACTATGCAGTTTTTTGTTTTTTTTACGTGTTATTTCTTACATTAGTACCCCAGGTCATCTTAGGTTTCATTACATACAGTCGAGAAGAACTACTGAATATAAGATCAGCGTCAACTCACCATCAGTACGACCAAGAATATGTTTTTCGCGACGCGGATCCTGTGTTCTGCCTTACAAACAGGACAACGGAATGGATCGCATGCAGCGACCCAAAAAAACGACTCCGAAAAAGAGGGAAACGAGGCGGTGTTCTGGTCAGACTCCGGAGACGAGCACACCGTGCACCACTCCCTAGCATTCTTCTTGCCAATGTCCAGTCTCTAGACAACAAGGTTGATGAAATCCGAGCAAGGGTATCATTCCAGAGGGACATCAGAGACTGTAACGTTCTGTGCTTCACGGAAACTTGGCTCACTGAAGAGACGCTATCCGAAGCGGTGCAGCCAACGGGTTTCTCCACGCATCGCGCCGACAGAAACAAACACCTTTCTGGTAAGAAGAGGGGCGGGGGCATATGCCTTATGGCTAATGAGACATGGTGTGATGAAAGAAACATACAGGAACTCAAATTCTTCTGTTCACCTGATTTAGAATTCCTCACAATCAAATGTAGACCGCATTACCTACCAAGAGAATTCTCTTCGATTATAATCACAGCCGTATATATCCCCCCCAAGCAGACACATCGATGGCTCTGAACAAACTTTATTTAACTCTTTGCAAACTGGAAACAATTTATCCGGAGGCTGCATTCATTGTAGCTGGGGATTTTAACAAGGCTAATCTGAAAACAAGACTCCCTAAATTTTATCAGCATATCGATTGCGCAACCAGGGTTGGAAAAACCTTGGATCATTGTTACTCTAACTTCCGCGACGCATATAAGGCCCTGCCCCGCTCCCCTTTCGGAAAAGCTGACCACGACTCCATTTTGCTGATCCCTGCCTACAGGCAGAAACTCAAACAAGAGGCCCCCACGCTGAGGTCTGTCCAACGCTGGTCAGACCAAGCTGACTCCACACTCCAAGACTGCTTCCATCACGTGGACTGGGACATGTTTCGTATAGCGTCAGATAAAAATATTGACGAATACGCTGATTCAGTGTGCGAGTTCATTAGAACGTGCGCCGAAGATGTTGTTTCCATAGCAATGATAAAAACATTCCCTAACCAGAAACCGTGGATTGATGGCAGCATTCGTGTGAAACTGAAAGCTCGAACCACTGCTTTTAATCAGGGCAAGGTGTCTGGCAACATGGCCGAATACAAAGAGTGCAGCTATTCCCTCCGCAAGGCTATTAAACAAGCTAAGCGTCAGTACAGAGACAAAGTGGAATCTCAATTCAATGGCTCAGACACAAGAGGCATGTGGCAGGGTCTACAGTCAATCACGGACTACAAGAAGAAACCCAGCCCAGTCACGGACCAGGATGTCTTGCTCCCAGGCAGACTAAATAACTTTTTTGCCCGCTTTGAGGACAATACAGTGCCACTGACACGGCCTGCAACGAAAACATGCGGTCTCTCCTTCACTGCAGCCGAGGTGAGTAAGACATTTAAACGTGTTAACCCTCGCAAGGCTGTAGGCCCAGACGGCATCCCCAGCCGCGCCCTCAGAGCATGCACAGACCAGCTGGCCGGTGTGTTTACGGACATATTCAATCAATCCCTATACCAGTCTGCTGTTCCCACATGCTTCAAGAGGGCCACCATTGTTCCTGTTCCCAAGAAAGCTAAGGTAACTGAGCTAAACGACTACCGCCCCGTAGCACTCACTTCCGTCATCATGAAGTGCTTTGAGAGACTAGTCAAGGACCATATCACCGACACCCTAGACCCACTCCAATTTGCTTACCGCCCAAATAGGTCCACAGACGATGCAATCTCAACCACACTGCACACTGCCCTAACCCACCTGGACAAGAAGAATACCTATGTGAGAATGCTGTTCATCGACTACAGCTCAGCATTCAACACCATAGTACCCTCCAAGCTCGTCATCAAGCTCGAGGCCCTGGGTCTCGACCCCGCCCTGTGCAACTGGGTACTGGACTTCCTGACGGGCCGCCCCCAGGTGGTGAGGGTAGGTAACAACATCTCCTCCCCTCTGATCCTCAACACTGGGGCCCCACAAGGGTGCGTTCTGAGCCCTCTCCTGTACTCCCTGTTCACCCACGACTGCGTGGCCACGCACGCCTCCAACTCAATCATCAAGTTTGCGGACGACACAACAGTGGTAGGCTTGACTACCAACAACGACGAGACAGCCTACAGGGAGGAGGTGAGGGCCCTCGGAGTGTGGTGTCAGGAAAATAACCTCACACTTAACGTCAAAAAAACTAAGGAGATGATTGTGGACTTCAGGAAACAGCAGAGGGAACACCCCCCTATCCACATCAATGGAACAGTAGTGGAGAGGGTAGCAAGTTTTAAGTTCCTCGGCATACACATCACAGACAAACTGAATTGGTCCACTCACACTGACAGCGTCGTGAAGAAGGAGCAGCAGCGCCTCTTCAACATTTACATTTACATTTAAGTCATTTAGCAGACGCTCTTATCCAGAGCGACTTACAAATTGGTGCATTCACCTTAGGAGGCTGAAGAAATTCGGCTTGTCACCAAAAGCACTCACAACGCACCAGCCCTCCGGTGGCAGCCCCCCGCACCAGGCTGTCTCTCCGTCTCACCCCTACAGGTGCTCCAGCCTGACCAGCGCTGCCGGAGCCTTCCTCCTCTCCAGCGCAGCCGGAGTCTCCCACCTGTTCGGCGCTACCAGAGCTCCCGCGCCTCAGTCCAGAGGCGCCAGAGCTCCTTAGTCCAGCGTTGCCGGAGCTTCCCATCTGCCCAACGTTGCCTGAGCCACCCATCTGCCCAGCGCCATCTGAGCTTCCCGTCTGCCCAGCGCCATCTGAGCCATCCGTCTGCCCAGCGCCGCCTGAGCCACCCGTCTGGCCAGCGCCGCCTGAGCCACCTAACCCTGCCCCTCTGTCCCGAGCTGCCCCTCAGTCCAGTGGGGTCATTTAGAGGGGTCGCCGTGGTTAGGAGGCCACGGAAGCAGACAATAAGGCGGACTAAGACAATGAAGTGGGGTCCGCGTCCCGCGCCAGAGCCGCCACCACGGACAGACGCCCACCCAGACCCTCCCCTATAGGTTAAGGTTTTGCGGCCGGAGTCCGCACCTTTGGGGGGGGTACTGTCACGTTCTGACCTTTTTTTCCCTTTGTTTTGTATTTATTTTAGTATGGTCAGGGCGTGAGTTGGGTGGGCAGTCTACAGTGCCTTGCGAAAGTATTCGGCCACCTTGAACTTTGCGACCTTTTGCCACATTTCAGGCTTCAAGCATAAAGATATAAAACTGTATTTTTTTGTAAAGAATCAACAACAAGTGGGACACAATCATGAAGTGGAACGACATTTATTGGATATTTCAAACTTAACAAATTATTCAGCCCCTTTATTTTCAGTGCAGCAAACTCTCTCCAGAAGTTCAGTTAGGATCTCTGAATGATACAATGTTGACCTAAATGACTAATGATGATAAATACAATCCACCTGTGTGTAATCAAGTCTCCGTATAAATGCACCTGCACTGTGATAGTCTCAGAGGTCCGTTAAAAGCGCAGAGAGCATCATGAAGAACAAGGAACACACCAGGCAGGTCCGAGGTACTGTTGTGAAGAAGTTTAAAGACGGATTTGGATACAAAAAGATTTCCCAAGCTTTAAACATCCCAAGGAGCACTGTCTCACGATTCCCGAGCATGACATGGCACAGGGGATGTTTAGTGCACTGCATGGCTATACTGACGAAAAAACAGATTCCCTGGGATCGAATGGTGAGCTTTTGCACAGATGGGGCTCCGTCTGTCACGAGACGGCAGCAGTGTTGTAAAGTACTTAAGTAAGTAAAAATACTTTAAAGTACTACTGAATGATTTCCCAAGCTTTAAACATCCCAAGTAGCACTGTGCAAGCGATAATATTGAAATGGAAGGAGTATCAGACCACTGCAAATCTACCAAGACCTGGCCGTCCCTCTAAACTTTCAGCTCTTACAGGGAGAAGACTGATAAGAGGCCCATGATCACTCTGGATGAACTGCAGAGATCTACAGCTGAGGTGGGAGACTCTGTCCATAGGACAACAATCAGTCGTATATTGCACAAATCTGGCCTTTATGGAATAGTGCCAGTGGCATGTTTGACAGTGGGCACTGTATGTTTGTTTTTCTATGCTTTGGGGTATTTCTATGTTTCGGCCTAGTATGGTTCTCAATCAGAGGCAGGTGTCATTAGTTGTCTCTTATTGGGAACCATATTTAGGTAGCCTGGGTTTCACTGTGTGTTTGTGGGTGATTGTTCGTGTCTCTGTGTTTGCACCAGATAGGACTGTTTAGGTTTTCGCACATTTATTGTTTTGTTAGTTATTTCATGTCTAGTTCCTTTTTTATAGAACATTAATAACCACCACACTGCATTTTGGTCCGCTTCTCCTTCACCACAGGAAAACCCTTACATTATATTTTAACATCATGCTGTGTGTGACTGCTGTCTTTCCATCGGCCCCATGCAGATGTGTAGGGGTGCCTGGAGAAATGGGTATATTTTGCTCTAATGTTCCCAAACGGCCTGCCCAGCGAAGGAAAGACACCCTGTGTGAAAAATGCAATGTTTTCCTTAGTGTTTTTAAATGAGTTTTTATACAGGTGTTGTTGTTTTTTTTTACAGATTTTCACTCTCAAAATCACACTTTTTTGTGCAATGGCTAAACCACATCAATCTGCTTGTGTGGGCCTGTCAGGCTCCCCAGTGGCTGGGACTCAGTCCATGTCTATGCCCATGATGTAAACAGAGCATGATGACAATTGCGCATCACAAATAGCCTACTAACCAACACTTTGGACTAAACTGGTTTGCATACCCATTGTTGTCTTCATGAGCATTGAGAGTGCCTTGCAAAAGTATTCAGCCCCCTTGGCGTTATTCCAATTTTGGTGCATTACAACCTGTAATTTAAATGGATATTTATTTGGATTTCATGTAATGGACATACACAAAATAGTCCAAATTGAAGTGAAATGAAAACAATTTAAACATAAAAGTGGTGAGTTTATATGTATTCACCCTCTTTGTTATGAAGCCCCTAAATAAGATCTGGTGCAACCAATTACCTTCAGAAGTCACATAATTAGTTAAATATTGTCCACCTGTGAGCAATCTAAGTGTCACATGATCTCAGTATATATACACCTGTTCTGAAAGGCCATTCAACACCACTAAGCACCACCAAGGGGCACCACCAAGCAAGCGGCACTATGAAGACCAAGGAGCTCTGCAAACAGATCAGGGACAACGTTGTGGAGGAGTACAGATTGGGGTTGGGTTGTAAATATATCAGAAACTTTGAACATCCCACGGAGCACCATTAAATCCATTATAAAAAAATGGAAAGAATATGGCACCACAACAAACCTGCTAAGAGAGGGCCGCCCACCAAAACTCATGGACCAGGCAAGAAGGGCATTAATCAGAGAGGCAACAAAGAGACCAAAGATAAAACAGCAGAGATTGGAGTATCTGTCCAAAAGGACCACTATAAGCTGTACACTCCACAGAGCTGGGCTTTACAGAAGAGTGGCCAGAAAAAAAGCCATTGCTTTAAGAAAAAAATACACAAATATGTTTGGTGTTTGCCAAAAGGCAATGTGATAGATTCCCCAAACATATGGAAGAAGGTACTCTGGTCAGATGAGACTAAAATGTAACTTTTTGCCATCAAGGAAAACACTATGTCTGGCGCAAACCCAACACCTTTCATTAACCTGAGAACAACACCTTGCTTCCTTGTGGGCATGTTTTTCATCGGCAGTGATTGGGAAACTAGTCAGAATTGAAGGAATGATGGATGGCACTAAATACAGTGAAATTCTTGAGGGATACCTGTTTCAGTCTTCCAGAGATTTGAGACTGGGACGGAGATTCATCTTCCAGTAGGACATTGACCCGAAGCATACTGCTAAAGCAAAACTGGAGTGGTTTAATGGGAAACATTTAGATATCTTGGAATGGCCTAGTCAAAGCCCAGACCTCAATCCAAATGAGAATCTGTGGTATGACTTAAAGATTGCGGTACACCAGCGGAACCCATCCAACTTGAAGGAGCTGGAGCAGTTTGACTTGAGGAATGGGCAACATTCCCAGGGGCTAGATGTGTCAAGCTTACAGAGACAGACCCCAAGAGACTTGCAGCTGTAATTGCTGCAAAAGGTGTCTCTGCAAAGTATTGACTTTGGGGGGGGGGTATAGTATGCACGCTCAAGTTTTCAGTTTTTTGTGGTGTTTCTTGTTTGTTTCACAACATATTTTGCATCTTCAAAGTGGTAGGAAAGTTGTGTGTATAAATCATATAATACAAAGGCAACAAAGTAGGAAAAATGACAAGGGGTGTGAATACTTATGCAAGCCACTGTAGGTTCGCCACTGTAGGTTCGCCACTGTAGGCCTATAGGTTCAACACTGTAAGTTCGCCACTGAAGGCCTATAGCTTCACCACTGTAGATTCGCCACTGAAGGCCTATAGGTTCGCCACTGTTCTCTCCTGTCTATAATGGCTATAAAGGCTGTAACATACTGTATTCATGTTTTAAGAATATGTGGCCTGGCGAAGCGGTTATGTGCTGACTGAACATAAGCTGATAATTATGAGTGTTTTACTCCACTGGTCTCCGGAAGAAATTACTAGTCTTCACTGTCCTAGACTTAGTCAAGGCTGATTACAAATGTATCCTACACCAGAGAAGACTGAGACAGTCAATATGTGGCCTCGAGACCTGGCCTCGGTCGAGTCCGATCTCGCGTTCTACAACACTGGTAGCGCAGCAGCTGACAGTGGTGTGATATTTACTGCAATTAGCAGTATGCATCCCTAAGAATGGAGAGTCAGTACGCATCCCTGAGAATGGAGAGTTAGTATGCATCCCTGAGAATGGAGAGTTAGTATGCATCCCTGAGAATGGAGAGTTAGTATGCATCCCTGAGAATGGAGAGTTAGTATGCATCCCTGAGAATGGAGAGTTAGTATGCATCCCCGAGAATGGAGATTTAGTATGCATCCCTGAGAATGGAGAGTTAGTATGCATCCCTGAGAATGGAGAGTTAGTATGCATCCCTGAGAATGGAGAGTTAGTATGCATCCCTGAGAATGGAGTGTTAGTATGCATCCCTGAGAATGGAGAGTTAGTATGCATCCCTGAGAATGGAGAGTTAGTATGCATCCCTGAGAATGGAGAGTTAGTATGCATCCCTGAGAATGGAGAGTTAGTATGCATCCCTGAGAATGGAGAGTTAGTATGCATCCCTGAGAATGGAGAGTTAGTATGCATCCCTGAGAATGGAGAGTTAGTACGCATCCCTGAGAATGGAGAGTTAGTATGCATCCCTGAGAATGGAGAGTTGGTATGCATCCCTGAGAATGGAGAGTTGGTATGCATCCCTGAGAATGGAGAGTTAGTATGCATCCCTGAGAATGGAGAGTTAGTACGCATCCCTGAGAATGGAGAGTTAGTAAGCATCCCTGAGAATGGAGAGTTAGTACGCATCCCTGAGAATGGAGAGTTAGTACGCATCCCTGAGAATGGAGAGTTAGTATGCATCCCTGAGAATGGAGAGTTAGTATGCATCCCTGAGAATGGAGAGTTAGTATGCATCCCTGAGAATGGAGAGTCAGTATGCATCCCTGAGAATGGAGAGTTAGTATGCATCCCTGAGAATGGAGAGTTAGTATGCATCCCTGAGAATGGAGAGTTAGTATGCATCCCTGAGAATGGAGAGTTAGTACGCATCCCTGAGAATGGAGAGTTAGTATGCATCCCTGAGAATGGAGTGTTAGTATGCATCCCTGAGAATGGAGAGTCAGTATGCATCCCTGAGAATGGAGAGTTAGTATGCATCCCTGAGAATGGAGAGTTAGTATGCATCCCTGAGAATGGAGAGTTAGTATGCATCCCTGAGAATGGAGAGTTAGTACGCATCCCTGAGAATGGAGAGTTAATAAATCACCAATACATTGCCATGAGCCACAGCCTCCAGAGCCCCAGCCTCCAGAGCCCCAGCCTCCAGATCCCCAGCCTCCAGATCCCCAGCCTCCAGATCAGCAGCCTCCAGAGCCCAAGTCCCCTGATCCCTAGCCTCCAGAGCCCCATCCTCCACAGCCCCAGCCTCCAGATCCCCAGCCTCCAGATCCCCAGCATCCAGAGCCCAATTATCCTGATCCCTAGCCTCCACAGCCCCAGCCCCTGATCCCCAGCATCCACAGCCCCTGCCTCCAGAGCACCAGCCTCCAGAGCCCCATTCTCTGCCGGCAGCAGCAGCCAGCTGCTAATAGATGGAAAGGAGGGAGGCTCGCTGCGTGTGAGTCTGTGAATATCACTTTTTTAGAGAGAGAGAGAGAGAGAGAGAGAGAGAGAGAGAGAGAGAGAGAGAGAGAGACGCAATGTTTCTGAAAAATAACATTTTCTGTTTTTCTTTACCTTTATTCCATGTCTCTCTCACACATTTTCTCTTTATATTTCTTTCTCTGTCCCTTGTGTGATGAATTTCATCAAGGGAGGTCAATAGATATCTGAAATAATGTTCACCTCTCACTCAAAAACGATAAATCAATTATGTTTTCTGTTTTCGGTCACTCTACCATCTCTCTCCTCTCGTGGTGGTGGACATACTGTCTGTCTGGTGGAGCCGACCTTATCTCTGATACACACACAATTTTGTAGTCCTGACAGAGGACTGATGTTATGTAATCAACCGTAATGTATAAACAGTACATCTCAGTGGTCTTCTGTAACTCAGTTAGTAGAACATGGTCCTCTGTAACTCAGTTGGTAGATCATGACATTGCAATGCCAGGAAAGTAGGTTCAATTCCCGTGACCACCCATATGTAACATGTAACAATAATTACATTAGTGTATCAATCACTATGAGGTGGTACATGCCTTAATACTGAATGGTAGGTGGTGGGTTGTGTGTGTGTGTGTGTGTGTGTGTGGGGGGGGGGGCAGACACACGGAAACCCATCCCCTTCTCATCTCCTAACACTGCAGGCTCCTTTAGCTTGTTCTATTTGGTCTCTAGTCATCCTAAAAGATTGGTCTCTTGTCATCCTAACAGATTGGTCTCTATTCATCATAACATATTGGGCTTTAATCATCCTTTCACTGTGACAGCATTTTCTATCTTGTTCGTTTAGGTTCAACTACAGATTGGACTTGGGCTGTCGTGTAGCCACCCGTATATCCTTATTCCACATTTACCCAGAGTGGCATATCACAGGAAATATATAGAACATATGATATTAAAGTGACAAACACTGTCACTTTGTGACAAGACTACACCACTCATCACATACTATCCACCACCCAACATTCCTCACCTACCATCCATTACCCACCACCCACCATCCACCACCCACCCATCTGATGATATCAAAACCTGCTGTCATTGTTGTTGTGTTGCAGTGGCTTGAATGTCCATGCACAGCCACACAAAAGCACACACATACAAACTGTATTGGCTTCAATGTCCTGTATCTTCCTTTGATGTAATTCAAAGCCTGTCTTGTCTGTCCTTCGGCTAGAAGTGATACAGTATACTGATGCTGTGCTGACTGAGAGTTATCATGCTTTATATATTTTATAGTATAATTATATATTACATTCACTGTGACACAGCACAATCATACTCCAATTGACCACATCAAGACTTGAAGGTTAAGTTCCAAATGGCACCCTATTCCATTGATAGTGCATAACTATTGTTAATTGATCAATTCAAATGTAGTGCACTCTACAGAGAGTAGGGTGCAATTTGGGATGCATAAACAGACTGAACTCTGTGTTATGGTTCCTCCTGGCACCAAAGGGTGGAAGTAGACTTTATCACAGGGTTACCTCCACCTCAAGGGCTTACCACTATCCTGGTGGTTGTCCATCGGTTCTCCAAGGCAGCCCATTTCATTGCCTTACCCAAGTTGCCTAGAGCGAAGGAGACCGCTGATCTGATGTTTATCCACGTCTTTCGACTACATGGACTCCCCCAGGACATTGTCTCAGATCATGGGCCCCCGTTTGTCGTACGGTATTGGAAGGCCTTCAGTTCCCTGTTCGGGGCATCGGTGAGTCTCTCAACCAAGAGTAGGAGAAGTTCCTCCGCTGCTTCGTCTCCACTCGGGCCATTAATTGGAGTATGCTCATAACACACTGCCGAACTCTGTCGACATTTGAGTGTCTGTTCGGGTTCCCCCAGGGTCTGTCCATACTTTCATGTCTCCCGTCACAAGTTGGTAAGGACAAGTCCATACTCTCCCCCAACAACTGCTCCTCCACCCCCTCGACTTGTGGATGCACGCCCAGCCTACACGGTCCGGCGTCTGTTGGAGGCTCGTAGGGTCTGAGTGACCCTGCAGTACCTGGTGAACTGGGAGGGCTATGGTCCTGAGGAGCGGGCTTGGGTGCCTGCCTGTCACACTCCGCCTCTAAGTGGAGGTTTAAAACCTGACATGTTTCTCTCTGGTGTGTGTGTGTGTCTGTCTGTGCATATGTGTGTCTGAGCATGTGTGTGTGTCTGTCACTCTACCATGGTCAGAGTGGCAGGGTGATAAGGGTCGAATAAAGGTGACTCAGTAGTCTACATGCACACACACACACACAACCCCTCCAAGCCAGTTGACTCCAGATCTACAGATGTTCCATATCTTATTCACTGTGTAATTTGCATCTCTTTCTTAAATATTAATAAGTGCTATCTTTCATTTGTTCATTTATCAATTCATTTATCAACATAAGCGGTTGTATTGCTATTCTCCCCCTCAAATTGCAACATAATAGCAACAAAATCGTACATACAGTACACCGCAGCTGAATGAGTATGCACACATTTGGCAGTTATCCAGTGGTTGTAACGGCTACTTACGCTCCTTCGCTCAACGCCGCCGGTCTACTAACCACGGGCCCTGGCAATCATCATTACGCACACCTGCTCCCCACCATTATGCACACATGTTACCCATTGTTACGCACACCTGACCCTCATCCTCACCTTAATTACTCTCCCTTTATTTAGCCCTCAGTAGCCTCAGTGTCCAGGCAGCATTGGTTTTTGTCATGTTAATTACGCTTCTCCTGGTACATCTTTCTGGTAAGAAGAAGGGCGGGGGCGTATGCCTTATGGCTAACGAGACATGGTGTGATGAAAGAAACATACAGGAACTCAAATCCTTCTGTTCACCTGATTTATAATTCCTCACAATCAAATGTTGACCACATTATCTACCAAGAGAATTATCTTAGATTATAATCACAGCCGTATATACAAACTTTAGTTGACTCTTTGCAAACTGGAATCCATTTATCCGGAGGCTGCATTCATTGTAGATGGGGATTTTAACAAGGCTAATCTGAAAACAAGACTCCCTAAATTCTATCAGCAAATCGATTGCGCAACCAGGGGTGGAAAAACCTTGGATCATTGTTACTCTAACTTCCGCGACGCATATAAGGCCCTGCCCCGCCCACCTTTCAGAAAAGCTGACCACGACTCCATTTTGTTGATCCCTGCCTACATACAGAAACTAAAACAAGAGGCTCCCACGCTGAGGTCTGTCCAACGCTGGTCCGACCAAGCTGACTCCACACTCCAAGACTGCTTCCATCACGTGGACTGGGATATGTTTCGTATTGCGTCAGATAACAATATTGACGAATACGCTGATTCGGTGTGCGAGTTCATTAGAACGTGCGTTGAAGATGTCGTTCCCATAGCAACGATTAAAACATTCCCTAACCAGAAACCGTGGATTGATGGCAGCATTCGCGTGAAACTGAAAGCGCGAACCACTGCTTTTAATCAGGGCAAGGTGACTGGTAACATGACCGAATACAAACAGTGCAGCTATTCCCTCCGCAAGGCTATCAAACAAGCTAAGCGTCAGTACAGAGACAAAGTAGAATCTCAATTCAACGGCTCAGACACAAGAGGCATGTGGCAGGGTCTACAGTCAATCACGGACTACAAGAAGAAATCCAGCCCAGTCACGGACCAGGATGTCTTGCTCCCAGGCAGACGAAATAACTTTTTTTGCCCGCTTTGAGGACAATACAGTGCCACTGACACGGCCTGCAACGAAAACATGCGGACTCTCCTTCACTGCAGCCGAGGTGAGTAAGACATTTTAAACGTGTTAACCCTCGCAAGGCTGCAGGCCCAGACGGCATCCCCAGCCGCGCCCTCAGAGCATGTGCAGACCAGCTGGCCGGTGTGTTTACGGACATATTCAATCAATCCCTATACCAGTCTGCTGTTCCCACATGCTTCAAGAATGCCACCATTGTTCCTGTTCCCAAGAAAGCTAAGGTAACTGAGCTAAACGACTACGGTTCCGTAGCACTCACTTCCGTCATCATGAAGTGCTTTGAGAGACTAGTCAAGGATCATATCACCTCCACCCTACCTGAAACCCTAGACCCACTCCAATTTGCTTACTGCCCAAATAGGTCCACAGACGATGCAATCTCAACCACACTGCACACTGCCCTAACCCATCTGGACAAGAGAAATTCCTACGTGAGAATGCTGTTCATCGACTACAGCTCGGCATTCAACACCATAGTACCCTCCAAGCTCGTCATCAAGCTCGAGTCCCTGGGTCTCGACCCCGCCCTGTGCAACTGGGTACTGGACTTCCTGACGGGCCGCCCCCAGGTGGTGAGGGTAGGCAACAACATCTCCACCCACTGATCCTCAACACTGGGGCCCCACAAGGGTGCGTTCTGAGCCCTCTCCTGTACTCCCTGTTCACCCACGACTGCGTGGCCACGCACGCCTCCAACTCAATCATCAAGTTTGCGGACGACACAACAGTGGTAGGCTTGACTACCAACAACGACGAGACAGCCTACAGGGAGGAGGTGAGGGCCCTCGGAGTGTGGTGTCAGGAAAATAACCTCACATTTAACGTCAAAAAAACTAAGGAGATGATTGTGGACTTCAGGAAACAGCAGAGGGAACACCCCCCTATCCACATCGATGGAACAGTAGTGGAGAGGGTAGCAAGTTTTAAGTTCCTCGGCATACACATCACAGACAACCTGAATTGGTCCACTCACACAGACAGCATCGTGAAGAAGACGCAGCAGCGCCTCTTCAACCTCAGGAGGCTGAAGAAATTTGGCTTGTCACCAAAAGCACTCACGAACTTCTACAGATGCACAATCAAGAGCATCCTGGCAGGCTGTATCACCGCCTGGTACAGCAACTGCTCCGCCCACAACCGTAAGGCTCTCCAGAGGGTAGTGAGGTCTGCACAACGCATCACCGGGGGCAAACTACCTGCCCTCCAGGACACCTACACCACCCGATGTTACAGGAAGGCCATAAAGATCATCAAGGACATCAACCACCCGAGCCACTGCCTGTTCACCCCGCTATCATCCAGAAGGCTAGGTCAGTACAGGTGCATCAAAGCTGGGACCGAGAGACTGAAAAACAGCTTCTATCTCAAGGCCATCAGACTGTTAATCAGTCACCACTAACATTGAGTGGCTGCTGCCAACACACTGACACTGACACTGACTCAACTCCAGCCACTTTAATAATGGGAAATGATGGGAAATGATGTAAATATATCACTAGCCACTTTAAACAATGCTACCTTATATAATGTTACATACCCTACATTATTCATCTCATATGCATACGTATATACTGTACTCTATATCATCAACTGCATCCTTATGTAATACATGTATCACTCGCCACTTTAACTATGCCACTTTGTTTACATACTCATCTCATATGTATATACTGTACTCGATACCATCTACTGTATCTTGCCTATGCTGCTCTGTACCATCACTCATTCATATATCCTCATGTACATATTCTTTATCTCCTTACACTGTGTATAAGACAGTAGTTTTGGAATTGTTAGTTAGATTACTTGTTGGTTATTACTGCATTGTCGGAACTAGAAGCACAAGCATTTCGCTACACTCGCATTAACATCTGCTAACCATGTGCATGTGACAATTTGATTTGATTTGTTTATTCTACCCTTATCATTAAACTTACCCTTTGCACCTGCTTCCCGACCATTGGTGGCTGAAGTGCCACGTTACAGAATACTAGATCTCCATATGGAAGTAGCAGAAGATAAAGCATTCTCCCAGACAGTCGGCGAACAGGGACAACTACTCTGCCACATCATGATCAGCTGGCACAACTGGGTACGGCTATGAATGAGGTCCTCCGCATCCTCCACCACCTTGACACCACCCGAGAGGAATCACCTCCAACTAGCGGAGGGCCTCCTACCATGAGTCGTACCAGCGAGCCAGAACCCCAGCCTACCCAGTTGAGCTCCCAGGTCAGCCATGCCCAACTGTCCCTCCCAGACAAGTATCACGGGACTCCATCCAAATGTCGTTGCTTCCTACTCCAGTGCTCCCTCTATTTCGCCCATCAGATAGGAGCCCCCTCCACCGAGAGTTCAAAGGTTGCCACGGCCATTTCCCTGCTGACCGTGTGGGTGTTAGAGTGGGCACCAGCAGTCTGAGAGGGAGGCAAGGAAGAGATGGGTTCCTACGAGAGGTTCATGGCTCTGTTCAGGGCGATCTTTGACGATCCACCAGAGGGCAGAGATGGAAGTGAGCGACTATTCCAACTCCGGCAAGGTGCCCAGACCACTGCAGAGTACACCCTCACCTTCTGGGCCGTAGCAGCCTCCAGCGGATGGAATAAGCCAGTGCTCCTGGTGAGAGGAAGGTTGGGGCAATCAGGTCATGGCCATTCCCAACCACCGTAAAGAGACTACGGCTTTTGGGGTTTGCCAACTTCCACCGCTGCTTCAATAAAAATTTCAGCTACATCGCCTCTCCTCTCACCTCTCTCAAGGCCGGTCCCCGTAAATTGGTGTGGAGTCCTGCAGCCGATGAGGCCTTCCACCTTCTGAAGGGGCATTTCACCTCCGCTCTGTTACTGAAACACCCAGATCCTATGCTGCCCTTTGTGGTGGAGGTGGATGCCTCAGAAGTGGACGTGGGGGCCGTCCTGTCCCAACGCCAAGGTAAACCACAGAAATTGTATCCATGTTCATACAACTCTAAGAAACTGTCTCCTGCAGAGATGAACTATCACGTCAACAACCAGGAGCTCCTGGCAGTGAAGTTGGCATTAGAGGAGTGGTGACACTGGCTGGATGGCACCAAGGACCCATTTCTTATCCTCACTGACTTTTGAAACCTGGAGTACATATGGATAGCAAGGCGGCTGAACTCACGCCAAGCAAGCTGGGCCCTGTTCTTCTCTAGATTCAACTTCACACCAAGTTCAAAGAACATCAAAGCCGAAGCCCTGTCCAGTCTCCACTATTAGTGAGAAGTTTCAGTCTTGAGTGCATCCATCATTCCTCCCTTCCGAATCATTGACCCCGTGCTTTGGGATGTAGACGTGGACATCCGTAAGACTGTGGAGAGGTAACCCACGCCTGCTACCTACCCTCCGGAGCACACCTACGTCCCAACGGAGGTAAGGGATGGGCTGTTGACCTGGGCGCACACACCCTGGCCGCTGTACATCCAGGTCTCACCCACACCATTCAATCTATCTCCGCAAAGTACTGGTGGCCCACCTTGGCCCAGGATGTTGCCCGCTATTGTAACTCATGTTCCGTATGTGCCCAAACCAAATCTCCCTGGCACGCTCCAGCAGGGAACCTCATTCCCCTTCTGTGCCTCAGCGAACTTGGTCCCTTCTGTCCATAGATTTTGTTACTGGGCACATGGCCCCCATCTGATGGTCTCACCACTGTTATGGTTGTTGTGGAAAGATTCTCCAAATCCTGACATTTTATCCCCCTCTCTGCTCTCCTTACCACTCTCCAGGTCACTGAGGCACTGTTCCAGCAGGACTTATGGCACTATGGTTTCCAGAGGAGATCGTTTCAGGCTCTAATACCACTGGTGGTCTGGTAGTTACATTTTCTGTTGTCCATTTATACCTGCATAAGCATCTACAGTAGCGCTGATCGAACATGAGCAGACAAGGTTTCTCTTAGCACTTACCGGAGAAGAATGGGAGTACAGACAGGCGGAGAGAATAATAAGAGTGCTCATTTATTGTCTCTAAGACTTTTCATAAGAACTGGGAGGCTCCCAAGCTATACAATTGACACCATCAATCAAGAAGGTTTTGAGGAATGCAACAACTGTTCATAGACTTTTCATTGTATTTTTGTCATTTTATTACGAGCTCCTAAACATTATTCCCTATTAGCTCCATGTATTAGTACCAAGCCCCTCTCTCTGCCCCTCTCTCTGCCTCCCTCTCTCTTTCCCTTAGCATCTCTCTCACTCATCTCTCCCTCACTGCCCCTGATTTTCTCTTTCTCTGTGCATCCATTCTCACTGCCACTCTATATCTTTCTAACTCTCTTTTTTCTGTGTGCCGCTCATTCCCTCCCTCCCTGCCACGAGAAACAGATGGGAACAGAGAGAACATATATGATGTAAAGAAGTGTAACAGATAACTGTATGATAACTTTGAAGGGTTTGGCTTAGTAAGATCAAAAACACTTGAGAATTAGCGGTGAAAAGTACCTGAAAAAATACTACACGAAAATGTCCTCACTTCTCCCTAGCACATTTCCACAACGACTCACTGGCACATTTCCACAACGACTCACTGGCACATGTCCACAACGACTCACTGGCACATTTCCACAACGACTCACTGGCACATGTCCACAACGACTCACTGGCACATTTCCACAACGACTCACTGGCACATGTCCACAACGACTCACTGGCACATGGCCACAAAGACTCACTGGCACATGTCCACAACTACTCACTGGCACATTTCCACAACGACTCACTGGCACATGTCCACAACGACTCACTGGCACATGGCCACAAGGACTCACTGGCACATGTCCACAACGACTCACTGGCACATGGCCACAACTACTCACTGGCACATGGCCACAAGGACTCACTGGCACATGGCCACAAGGACTCATTGGCACATGGCCACAACTACTCACTGGCACATTTCCACAACGACTCACTGGCACATGTCCACAACGACTCACTGGCACATTTCCACAACGACTCACTGGCACATGTCCACAACGACTCACTGGCACATGGCCACAAAGACTCACTGGCACATGTCCACAACTACTCACTGGCACATTTCCACAACGACTCACTGGCACATGTCCACAACGACTCACTGGCACATGGCCACAAGGACTCACTGGCACATGTCCACAACGACTCACTGGCACATGGCCACAACTACTCACTGGCACATGGCCACAAGGACTCACTGGCACATGGCCACAAGGACTCATTGGCACATGGCCACAACTACTCACTGGCACATGGCCACAACAACTCACTGGCACATGTCCAAAAGGACTCACTGGCACATGGCCACAAGGACTCACTGGCACATGGCCACAAGGACTCACTGGCACATGGCCACAGGGACTCACTGGCACATGGCCACAAGGACTCACTGGCACATGGCCACAATGACTCACTGGCACATGGCTACAAGGACTCACTGGTACATGGCCACAAGGACTCACTGGTACATGGTCACAAGGAATCACTGGCACATGGCCACAAGGAATCACTGGCACATGGCCACAAGGAATCACTGGCACATGGCCACAAGGAATCACTGGCACATGGCCACAAGGCCTCTCAATTCAATCTTCTTGCACCAATTAAATGATGTATCTGTCTTCTTCTCAACACCTGGGCTGACGTTCAAACAGCGTCCGATTTCATATTTAGCAAACCACTTTAGACTGAACAGGGAATAAGGAACAGGGAAGCACCCTGTGTTGTTGACGAGAATAGACGGCAATGATTAACACCTCCTACAGCACCTGTTCTCAGAAGAACAATTTCAGTGAGAAAATTGTGTGGGTGGCTTCACACAGGGAACTGGTCATGGTTTCACACAGGGAACCTTCCATGATTACACACAGGGAACTGGTCACGGCTTCACACAGGGAACCTTCCATGGTTTCACACAGGGAACTGGTCATGGTTTCACACAGGGAACCATTCATGGTTTCACACGGGGAACTGGTCACGGCTTCACACAGGGAACTGGTCATGGTTTCACACAGGGAACCTTCCATGATTACACACAGGGAACCATTCATGGTTTCACACGGGGAACTGGTCACGGCTTCACACAGGGAACCATTCATGGTTTCACACGGGGAACTGGTCTTGGCTTCACAGGGAACCTTCCATGGTTTCACACAGAGAACTGTCCACGGTTTCACATAGGGAACTGGTTATGGTTTCACACAGGGAACTGGTCATGGTTTCACACAGGGAACTGGTCATGGTTTCACACAGGGAACCTTCCATGGTTTCACACAGAGAACTGTTCACGGTTTCACACAGGGAATTGGTTATGGTTTCACACAGGGAACTGGTCATGGTTTCACACAGGGAACTGGTTATGATTTCACACAGGGAACTGGTCACGGCTTCACACAGGGAATTGGTTATGATTTCACACAGGGAACAGGTTTTTGTTGCACACAGGGAACTGGTTATGGTTTCACACAGGGAACCTTTCATGGTTTCACACAGGGAACTGGTTATGGTTTCACACAGGGAACAGGTTTTAGTTGCACACAGGGAACTGGTTATGGTTTCACACAGGGAACCTTTCATGGTTTCACACAGGGAACCTTTCATGGTTTCACACAGGGAACTGGTCATGGTTTCACACAGGGAACCTTTCATGGTTTCACACAGGGAACTGGTCATGGTTTCACACAGGGAACCTTTCATGGTTTCACACAGGGAACCTGTCATGGTTTCACACAGGGAACTGGATATGGTTACACACATGGAACTGGTTATGGTTTCAAACAGGGAACTGGTCATGGTTTCACACAGGGAGCTGATTATGGTTTCACACAGGGAATTGGTCACAGCTTCACACAGGGAACTGGTTATGGTTTCACACAGGGAACTGGTCATGGTTTCACACAGGGAACTGGTCATGGTTTCACACAGGGAACTGGTCATGGTTTCACACAGGGAACTGGTCATGGTTTCACACAGGGAATCGGTTCTGGTTTCACACAGGGAACCTTTCATGGTTTCACACAGGGAACCTTTCATGGTTTCACACAGGGAATCGGTTATGGTTTCACACAGGGAACCTTTCATGGTTTCACACAGGGAACTGGACACGGCTTCACAAAGGGTACTGGTCATGGTTTCACACATGGTTTCACACAGGGAACTGGTCATGGTTTCACACAGGGAATTGGTTATGATTTCACACAGGGAACAGGTTTTTGTTGCACACAGGGAACTGGTCATGGTTTCACACAGGGAACCTTCCATGGTTTCACACAGAGAACTGTTCACGGTTTCACACAGGGAATTGGTTATGGTTTCACACAGGGAACTGGTCATGGTTTCACACAGGGAACTGGTTATGATTTCACACAGGGAACTGGTCACGGCTTCACACAGGGAATTGGTTATGATTTCACACAGGGAACAGGTTTTTGTTGCACACAGGGAACTGGTTATGGTTTCACACAGGGAACCTTTCATGGTTTCACACAGGGAACCTTTCATGGTTTCACACAGGGAACCTTTCATGGTTTCACACAGGGAACTGGTCATGGTTTCACACAGGGAACCTTTCATGGTTTCACACAGGGAACTGGTCATGGTTTCACACAGGGAACCTTTCATGGTTTCACACAGGGAACCTGTCATGGTTTCACACAGGGAACTGGATATGGTTACACACATGGAACTGGTTATGGTTTCAAACAGGGAACTGGTCATGGTTTCACACAGGGAGCTGATTATGGTTTCACACAGGGAATTGGTCACAGCTTCACACAGGGAACTGGTTATGGTTTCACACAGGGAACTGGTCATGGTTTCACACAGGGAACTGGTCATGGTTTCACACAGGGAACTGGTCATGGTTTCACACAGGGAACTGGTCATGGTTTCACACAGGGAATCGGTTCTGGTTTCACACAGGGAACCTTTCATGGTTTCACACAGGGAACCTTTCATGGTTTCACACAGGGAATCGGTTATGGTTTCACACAGGGAACCTTTCATGGTTTCACACAGGGAACTGGACACGGCTTCACAAAGGGTACTGGTCATGGTTTCACACATGGTTTCACACAGGGAACTGGTCATGGTTTCACACAGAGAACTGGTTCTGGTTTCACACAGGGAACTGGTCACGGCTTCACACAGGGAACTGGTTATGGTTTCACACAGAGAACTGATCAGGGCTTCACAAAGGGAACTGGTCACGGCTTCACACAGGGAACTGGTCACGGCTTCACACAGGGAACTGGTCACAGCTTCACAAAGGGAACCAGTCATGGTTTCACAAAGGGACTGGGCAAGGCTTAGCGGTTGGTGTCTCTCTCATCTCTAACAGATAGTAATGATGGGTGTCTCTCTCCTCTCTAAAAGACAGGTATGATGGGTGTCTCTCTCCTCTCTAACAGACAGTACTGATGGGTCTCTCCTCTCTAACAGACAGTAATGATGGGTGTCTCTCTCCTCTCTAACAGACAGTAATGATGGGTGTCTCTCTCCTCTCTAACAGATAGTAATGATGGGTGTCTCTCTCCTCTAACAGACAGTAATGATGGGTGTCTCTCTCCTTTCTATCGCACAGTAATGATGGGTGTCTCTCTCCTCTCGAACAGACAGTAATGACGGGTGTCTCTCCTCTCTAACAGACAGTAATGATGGGTGTGTCTCTCCTCTAACAGACAGTAATGATGGGTGTCTCTCCTCTCTAACAGACAGTAATGATGGGTGTCTCTCCTCTAACAGACAGTAATGACGGGTGTCTCTCCTCTCTAACAGACAGTAATGATGGGTGTGTCTCTACTCTAACAGACAGTAATGATGGGTGTCTCTCCTCTCTAACAGACAGTAATGATGGGTGTGTCTCTCCTCTAACAGACAGTAATGATGGGTGTGTCTCTCCTCTAACAGACAGTAATGATGGGTGTCTCTCTCGTCTAACAGACAGTAATGATGGGTGTCTCTCCTCTCTAACGCACAGTTATGATGGGTGTCTCTCCTCTCTAACCCACAGTAATGATGGGTCTCCCTCTCCTCTAACAGACAGTAATGATGGGTGTCTCTCCTCTCTAACAGACAGTAATGATGGGTGTCTCTGTCCTCTCTAACAGACAGTAATGATGGGTGTCTCTCTCCTCTCTAACAGACAGTAATGATGGGTGTCTCTCTCCTCTAACAGACAGTAATGATGGGTGTCTCTGTCCTCTCTAACAGACAGTAATGATGGGTGTCTCTCTCCTCTCTAACAGACAGTAATGATGGGTGTCTCTCTCCTCTCTAACAGACAGTAATGATGGGTGTCTCTCTCCTCTCTAACAGACAGTACTGATGGGTGTCTCTCCTCTAACAGACAGTAATGATGGGTGTCTCTCTCCTCTCTAACAGACAGTAATGATGGGTGTCTCTCCTCTCACAGACAGTAATGATGGGTGTCTCTCTCCTCTCAAACAGACAGTAATGATGGGTGTCTCTCCTCTCACAGACAGTAATGATGGGTGTCTCTCTCCTCTCTAACAGACAGTAATGATGGGTGTCTCTCTCCTCTCTAACAAACAGTAATGATGGGTGTCTCTCTCCTCTCTAACAGACAGTAATGATGAGTGTCTCTCTCCTCTCTAACAGACAGTAATGATGAGTGTCTCTCTCCTTTCTATCGCACAGTAATGATGGGTGTCTGTCTCCACTCTAACAGACAGTCGCTGCAAGGGATCCATTCCGTTGTCCTGTTTGTAAGGCAGAACACAGGATCCGCGTCGCGAAAAACATATTCTTGGTCGTACTGATGATGAGTTGGCGCTGATCTTACAGTCGAGAAGAACTACTGAATATATGTAATGAAACCTAAGATGACCTGGGGTACTAATGTAAGAAATGACACGTAAAAAAAAAAAAAAAAACTTCATAGTTTCCTAGCTTCCGGTTGGAGCGAGTGGTCGCATCTGCACGTCGCTCCAACGGGTAGTATAACTTTTTCATTATATTTCATTATATCACAACGGTTTGATTTGTCTTATCTTAGCAATTTCTTCTCAGCTAGCTACATAGCCGTCTTTGTATCAAAGATAATTGCGTAATTATCGTATTTCGCCGTCCTAACGTAGTCTTCACTAGCCAGCTAGCTAACGTCCACTGATTAGCTGCACTGGAGAAACTATTACACTCAACTGAACGACTTGATTAGTTTAGTGTTAGCTAGCTACATAGCTGTCTTCGTATCATCGTATCCAAGATAATTGTGTTGTCTAGGTTTAGAGTGTGTAGTCTTAGAGTGATTATCTTAATTTACCGAGGTTAGCTAGCCAGCTATTTGTCGTCCTTAACGTAGGTGACTCTGCTAGCTAGCCAACAGCTAGCCAACGCTAGCCAACGTCTTCTGTATAGAACTCAACTACCCGGTCGCATTCACAGGTAGTATCACATTTTCACTTCATTTCATTACAGTACAACGGTTTGATTTGTTTGATCGTAGCTAGCTACTTAGCTAGCTACATAGCCGTCTTTGTATCAAAGATAATTGTGTAGTCTAGAGCGATTTTCTAGGTTCGCTAGCCATCTATTGTCGTTCTTTTAACGCAACGTAACGTAAACAACACTGCTAGCTAGCCTGCTAGCCCCCGAATAGCAACACTGCAGAAACTATTACACTCAACGGAACGACTTGATTAGTGTAGTGTCAACAACGCACCCACTGCCAGCTGGCCTACTTCAGCAGTACTGTATCATTTTAATCATTTTAGTCAATAAGATTCTTGCTACGTAGCTTAACTTTCTGAACATTCGAGACGTGTAGTCCACTTGTCATTCCAATCTCCTTTGCATTAGCGTAGCCTCTTCTGTAGCCTGTCAACTATGTGTCTGTTTATCCCTGTTCTCTCCTCTCTGCACAGACCATACAAACGCTCCTCACCACGTGGCCGCGGCCACCCTACTCTGGTGGTCCCAGCGCGCACGACCCACGTGGAGTTCCAGGTCTCCGGTAGCCTCTGGAACTGCCAATCTGCGGTCAACAAGGCAGCGTTCATCTCAGCCTATGCCTCCCTCCAGTCCCTCGACTTCTTGGCACTGACGGAAACATGGATCACCACAGACAACACTGCTACTCCTACTGCTCTCTCTTCGTCCGCCCACGTGTTCTCGCACACCCCGAGAGCGTCTGGTCAGCGGGGTGGTGGCACCGGGATCCTCATCTCTCCCAAGTGGTCATTCTCTCTTTCTCCCCTTACCCATCTGTCTATCGCCTCCTTTGAATTCCATGCTGTCACAGTTACTAGCCCTTTCAAGCTTAACATCCTTATCATTTATCGCCCTCCAGGTTCCCTCGGAGAGTTCATCAATGAGCTTGATGCCTTGATAAGCTCCTTTCCTGAGGACGGCTCACCTCTCACAGTTCTGGGCGACTTTAACCTCCCCACGTCTACCTTTGACTCTTTCCTCTCTGCCTCCTTCTTTCCACTCCTCTCCTCTTTTGACCTCACCCTCTCACCTTCCCCCTACTCACAAGGCAGGCAATACGCTCGACCTCATCTTTACTAGATGCTGTTCTTCCACTAACCTCATTGCAACTCCCCTCCAAGTCTCCAACCACTGCCTTGTATCCTTTTCCCTCTCGCTCTCATCCAACACCTCCCACACTGCCCCTACTCGGATGGTATCGCGCCGTCCCAACCTTCGCTCTCTCTCCCCCGCCACTCTCTCCTCTTCCATCCTATCATCTCTTCCCTCCGCTCAAACCTTCTCCCACCTATCTCCTGATTCTGCCTCCTCAACCCTCCTCTCCTCCCTCTCTGCATCAATTGACTCTCTATGTCCCCTATCCTCCAGGCCGGCTCGGTCCTCCCCTCCCGCTCCGTGGCTCGATGACTCATTGCGAGCTCACAGAACAGGGCTCCGGGCAGCCGAGCGGAAATGGAGGAAAACTCGCCTCCCTGCGGACCTGGCATCCTTTCACTCCCTCCTCTCTACATTTTCCTCCTCTGTCTCTGCTGCTAAAGCCACTTTCTACCACGCTAAATTCCAAGCATCTGCCTCTAACCCTAGGAAGCTCTTTGCCACCTTCTCCTCCCTCCTGAATCCTCCGCCCCCTCCCCCTCCTCCCTCTCTGCAGATGACTTCGTCAACCATTTTGAAAAGAAGGTCGACGACATCCGATCCTCGTTTGCTAAGTCAAACAACACCGCTGGTTCTGCTCACACTGCCCTACCCTGTGCTCTGACCTCTTTCTCCCCTCTCTCTCCAGATGAAATCTCGCGTCTTGTGACGGCCGGCCGCCCAACAACCTGCCCGCTTGACCCTATCCCCTCCTCTCTTCTCCAGACCATTTCCGGAGACCTTCTCCCTTACCTCACCTCGCTCATCAACTCATCCCTGACCGTTGGCTACGTCCCTTCCGTCTTCAAGAGAGCGAGAGTTGCACCCCCTCTGAAAAAACCTACACTCGATCCCTCCGATGTCAACAATTACAGACCAGTATCCCTTCTTTCTTTTCTCTCCAAAACTCTTGAACGTGCCGTCCTTGGCCAGCTCTCCCGCTATCTCTCTCTGAATGACCTTCTTGATCCAAATCAGTCAGGTTTCAAGACTAGTCATTCAACTGAGACTGCTCTCCTCTGTATCACGGAGGCGCTCCGCACTGCTAAAGCTAACTCTCTCTCCTCTGCTCTCATCCTTCTAGATCTATCGGCTGCCTTCGATACTGTGAACCATCAGATCCTCCTCTCCACCCTCTCCGAGTTGGGCATCTCCGGCGCGGCCCACGCTTGGATTGCGTCCTACCTGACAGGTCGCTCCTACCAGGTGGCGTGGCGAGAATCTGTCTCCTCACCACGCGCTCTCACCACTGGTGTCCCCAGGGCTCTGTTCTTGGCCCTCTCCTATTCTCGCTATACACCAAGTCACTTGGCTCTGTCATAACCTCACATGGTCTCTCTTATCATTGCTATGCAGACGACACACAATTAATCTTCTCCTTTCCACCTTCTGATGACCAGGTGGCGAATCGCATCTCTGCATGTCTGGCAGACATATCAGTGTGGATGACGGATCACCACCTCAAGCTGAACCTCGGCAAGACGGAGCTGCTCTTCCTCCCGGGAAGGACTGCCCGTTCCATGATCTCGCCATCACGGTTGACAACTCCATTGTGTCCTCCTCCCAGAGCGCCAAGAACCTTGGCGTGATCCTGGACAACACCCTGTCGTTCTCAACTAACATCAAGGCGGTGGCCCGTTCCTGTAGGTTCATGCTCTACAACATCCGCAGAGTACGACCCTGCCTCACACAGGAAGCGGCGCAGGTCCTAATCCAGACACTTGTCATCTCCCGTCTGGATCACTGCAACTCGCTATTGGCTGGGCTCCCTGCCTGTGCCATTAAACCCCTTCAACTCATCCAGAACGCCGCAGCCCGTCTGGTGTTCAACCTTCCCAAGTTCTCTCACGTCACCCCGCTCCTCCGTTCTCTCCACTGGCTTCCAGTTGAAGCTCGCATCCGCTACAAGACCATGGTGCTTGCCTACGGAGCTGTGAGGGGAACGGCACCTCAGTACCTCCAGGCTCTGATCAGGCCCTACACCCAAACAAGGGCACTGCGTTCATCCACCTCTGGCCTGCTCGCCTCCCTACCACTGAGGAAGTACAGCTCCCGCTCAGCCCAGTCAAAACTGTTCGCTGCCCTGGCCCCCAATGGTGGAACAAACTCCCTCACGACGCCAGGACAGCGGAGTCAATCACCACCTTCCGGAGACACCTGAAACCCCACCTCTTTAAGGAATACCTAGGATAGGTTAAGTAATCCCTCTCACCCCACCCCCCTAAGTTTTAGATGCACTATTGTTAAGTGACTGTCCCACTGGATGTCATAAGGTGAATGCACCAATTTGTAAGTCGCTCTGGATAAGAGCGTCTGCTAAATGACTTAAATGTAATGTAAATGTAGTAATGATGGGAGTGTCTCTCCTCTCTAACAGACAGTAATGATGGGTGTCTCTCTCCTCTCTAACAGACAGTAATGATGGGTGTCTCTCTCCTCTCACAGACAGTAATGATGGATGTCTCTCTCCTCTCTAACAGACAGTAATGATGGGTGTCTCTCTCCTCTCTAACAGACAGTAATGATGGGTGTCTCTCTCCTTTCTATCGCACAGTAATGATGGGTGTCTCTCTCCTCTCTAACAGACAGTAATGATGGGTGTGTCTCTCCTCTCTAACAGACAGTAATGATGGGTGTCTCTCTCCTTTTTATCGCACAGTAATGATGGGTGTCTCTCTCCTCTCTAACAGACAGTAATGATGGGTGTCTCTCCTCTCTTATAGACAGTAATGATGGGTGTCTCTCTCCTCTAACATACAGTAATGATGGGTGTCTCTCTCCTCTCTAACAGACAGTAATGATGGGTGTCTCTCTCCTCTCTAACCCACAGTAATGATGGGTGTCTCTCCTCTCTAACCCACAGTAATGATGGGTGTCTCTCCTCTCTTACAGACAGTAATGATGGGTGTCTCTCTCCTCTCTAACAGACAGTAATGATGGGTGTCTCTCTCCTCTCTAACAGACAGTAATGATGGGTGTCTCTCCTCTCTAACCCACAGTAATGATGGGTGTCTCTCCTCTCTAACCCACAGTAATGATGGGTGTCTCTCCTCTCTTACAGACAGTAATGATGGGTGTCTCTCTCCTCTCTAACAGAAAGTAATGATGGGTGTCTCTCCTCTCTTACAGACAGTAATCATGGGTGTCTCTCTCCTCTTTAACATACAGTAATGATGGGTGTCTCTCTCCTTTCTATCGCACAGTAATGATGGGTGTCTCTCTCCTCTCTAACAGACAGTAATGATGGGTGTGTCTCTCCTCTCTAACAGACAGTAATGATGGGTGTCTCTCTCCTTTCTATCGCACAGTAATGATGGGTGTCTCTCTCCTCTCTAACAGACAGTAATGATGGGTGTCTCTCTCCTCTCTAACAGACAGTAATGATGGGTGTCTCTCTCCTTTCTATCTCACAGTAATGATGGGTGTCTCTCTCCTCTCTAACAGACAGTAATGATGGGTGTCTCTCCTCTCTTACAGACAGTACTGATGGGTGTCTCTCTCCTCTCTAACAGTCGGTAATGATGGGTGTCTCTCTCCTCTCTAACAGACAGTAATGATGAGTGTCTCTCTCCTTTCTATCGCACAGTAATGATGGGTGTCTCTCTCCTCTCTAACAGACAGTAATGATGGGTGTGTCTCTCCTCTCTAACAGACAGTAATGATGTGTGTGTCTCTCCTCTAACAGACAGTAATGATGGGTGTCTCTCCTCTAACAGACAGTAATGATGGGTCTCTCTCCTCTCTAACAGACAGTAATGATGGGTGTGTCTCTCCTCTCTAACAGACAGTAATGATGGGTGTCTCTCCTCTAACAGACAGTAATGATGGGTGTCTCTCTCCTCTCTAACAGACAGTAATGATGGGTGTGTCTCTCCTCTCTAACAGACAGTAATGATGGGTGTCTCTCCTCTAACAGACAGTAATGATGGGTGTCTCTCTCCTTTCTATCGCACAGTAATGATGGGTGTCTCTCTCCTCTCTAACAGACAGTAATGATGGGTGTCTCTCTCCTCTCTAACAGACAGTAATGATGGGTGTCTCTCTCCTTTCTATCTCACAGTAATGATGGGTGTCTCTCTCCTCTCTAACAGACAGTAATGATGGGTGTCTCTCCTCTCTTACAGACAGTACTGATGGGTGTCTCTCTCCTCTCTAACAGTCGGTAATGATGGGTGTCTCTCTCCTCTCTAACAGACAGTAATGATGAGTGTCTCTCTCCTTTCTATCGCACAGTAATGATGGGTGTCTCTCTCCTCTCTAACAGACAGTAATGATGGGTGTGTCTCTCCTCTCTAACAGACAGTAATGATGGGTGTGTCTCTCCTCTAACAGACAGTAATGATGGGTGTCTCTCCTCTAACAGACAGTAATGATGGGTCTCTCTCCTCTCTAACAGACAGTAATGATGGGTGTGTCTCTCCTCTCTAACAGACAGTAATGATGGGTGTCTCTCCTCTAACAGACAGTAATGATGGGTGTCTCTCTCCTCTCTAACAGACAGTAATGATGGGTGTGTCTCTCCTCTCGAACAGACAGTAATGACGGGTGTCTCTCCTCTCTGACAGACAGTAATGATGGGTGTGTCTCTCCTCTAACAGACAGTACTGATGGGTCTCTCCTCTCTAACAGACAGTAATGACGGGTGTCTCTCCTCTCTAACAGACAGTAATGATGAGTGTGTCTCTCCTCTAACAGACAGTACTGATGGGTCTCTCCTCTCTAACAGACAGTAATGATGGGTGTCTCTCCTCTCTAACCCACAGTAATGATGGGTGTCTCTCCTCTCTAACCCACAGTAATGATGGGTGTCTCTCCTCTCTTACAGACAGTAATGATGGGTGTCTCTCTCCTCTCTAACAGACAGTAATGATGGGTGTCTATCTCCTTTCTATCGCACAGTAATGATGGGTGTCTCTCTCCTCTCTAACAGACAGTAATGATGGGTGTCTCTCCTCTCTTACAGACAGTAATCATGGGTGTCTCTCTCCTCTCTAACAGACAGTAATGATGGGTGTCTATCTCCTCTTTAACATACAGTAATGATGGGTGTCTCTCTCCTTTCTATCGCACAGTAATGATGGGTGTCTCTCTCCTCTCTAACAGACAGTAATGATGGGTGTGTCTCTCCTCTCTAACAGACAGTAATGATGGGTGTCTCTCTCCTTTCTATCGCACAGTAATGATGGGTGTCTCTCTCCTCTCTAACAGACAGTAATGATGGGTGTCTCTCTCCTCTCTAACAGACAGTAATGATGGGTGTCTCTCTCCTTTCTATCTCACAGTAATGATGGGTGTCTCTCTCCTCTCTAACAGACAGTAATGATGGGTGTCTCTCCTCTCTTACAGACAGTACTGATGGGTGTCTCTCTCCTCTCTAACAGTCGGTAATGATGGGTGTCTCTCTCCTCTCTAACAGACAGTAATGATGAGTGTCTCTCTCCTTTCTATCGCACAGTAATGATGGGTGTCTCTCTCCTCTCTAACAGACAGTAATGATGGGTGTGTCTCTCCTCTCTAACAGACAGTAATGATGGGTGTGTCTCTCCTCTAACAGACAGTAATGATGGGTGTCTCTCCTCTAACAGACAGTAATGATGGGTCTCTCTCCTCTCTAACAGACAGTAATGATGGGTGTGTCTCTCCTCTCTAACAGACAGTAATGATGGGTGTCTCTCCTCTAACAGACAGTAATGATGGGTGTCTCTCTCCTCTCTAACAGACAGTAATGATGGGTGTGTCTCTCCTCTCGAACAGACAGTAATGACGGGTGTCTCTCCTCTCTAACAGACAGTAATGATGGGTGTGTCTCTCCTCTAACAGACAGTACTGATGGGTCTCTCCTCTCTAACAGACAGTAATGACGGGTGTCTCTCCTCTCTAACAGACAGTAATGATGAGTGTGTCTCTCCTCTAACAGACAGTACTGATGGGTCTCTCCTCTCTAACAGACAGTAATGATGGGTGTCTCTCTCCTCTCTAACAGACAGTAATGATGGGTGTCTCTCTCCTCTCTAACAGACAGTAATGATGGGTGTCTCTCTCCTCTCTAACAGACAGTAATGACGGGTGTCTCTCCTCTCTAACAGACAGTAATGATGGGTGTCTCTCCTCTCTAACAGACAGTAATGATGGGTGTGTCTCTCCTCTAACAGACAGTACTGATGGGTCTCTCCTCTCTAACAGACAGTAATGATGGGTGTCTCTCTCCTCTAACAGACAGTAATGATGGGTGTCTCTCTCCTCTAACAGACAGTAATGATGGGTGTCTCTCCTCTCTAACAGACAGTAATGATGGGTGTCTCTCTCCTCTCTAACAGATAGTAATGATGGGTGTCTCTCCTCTCTAACAGATAGTAATGATGGGTGTCTCTCCTCTCTAACAGACAGTAATGATGGGTGTCTCTCCTCTAACAGACAGTAATGATGGGTGTCTCTCTCCTCTCTAACATATAGTAATGATGGGTGTCTCTCTCCTCTCTAACAGACAGTAATGATGGGTGTGTCTCTCCTCTCTAACAGACAGTAATGATGGGTGTGTCTCTCCTCTAACAGACAGTAATGATGGGTGTCTCTCCTCTAACAGACAGTAATGATGGGTCTCTCTCCTCTCTAACAGACAGTAATGATGGGTGTGTCTCTCCTCTCTAACAGACAGTAATGATGGGTGTCTCTCCTCTAACAGACAGTAATGATGGGTGTCTCTCTCCTCTCTAACAGACAGTAATGATGGGTGTGTCTCTCCTCTCGAACAGACAGTAATGACGGGTGTCTCTCCTCTCTAACAGACAGTAATGATGGGTGTGTCTCTCCTCTAACAGACAGTACTGATGGGTCTCTCCTCTCTAACAGACAGTAATGACGGGTGTCTCTCCTCTCTAACAGACAGTAATGATGAGTGTGTCTCTCCTCTAACAGACAGTACTGATGGGTCTCTCCTCTCTAACAGACAGTAATGATGGGTGTCTCTCTCCTCTCTAACAGACAGTAATGATGGGTGTCTCTCTCCTCTCTAACAGACAGTAATGATGGGTGTCTCTCTCCTCTCTAACAGACAGTAATGATGGGTGTCTCTCTCCTCTCTAACATACAGTAATGATGGGTGTCTCTCTCCTCTCTAACAGACAGTAATGATGGGTGTCTCTCTCCTCTCTAACAGACAGTAATGATGGGTGTCTCTCTCCTCTCTAACAGACAGTAATGACGGGTGTCTCTCCTCTCTAACAGACAGTAATGATGGGTGTGTCTCTCCTCTAACAGACAGTACTGATGGGTCTCTCCTCTCTAACAGACAGTAATGATGGGTGTCTCTCTCCTCTAACAGACAGTAATGATGGGTGTCTCTCTCCTCTAACAGACAGTAATGATGGGTGTCTCTCCTCTCTAACAGACAGTAATGATGGGTGTCTCTCTCCTCTCTAACAGATAGTAATGATGGGTGTCTCTCCTCTCTAACAGATAGTAATGATGGGTGTCTCTCCTCTCTAACAGACAGTAATGATGGGTGTCTCTCCTCTAACAGACAGTAATGATGGGTGTCTCTCTCCTCTCTAACATATAGTAATGATGGGTGTCTCTCTCCTCTCTAACAGACAGTAATGATCGGTGTCTCTCTCCTTTCTATCGCACAGTAATGATGGGTGTCTCTCTCCTCTCTAACCCACAGTAATGATGGGTGTCTCTCCTCTCTTACAGACAGTAATCATGGGAGTCTCTCTACTCTCTAACAGACAGTAATGATGGGTGTCTCTCTCCTCTCACAGACAGTAATGATGGGTGTCTCTCTCCTCTCTAACAGACAGTAATGATGGGTGTATCTCTCCTCTCTAACAGACAGTAATGATGGGTGTCTCTCTCCTTTCTATCGCACAGTAATGATGGGTGTCTCTCTCCTCTCTAACAGACAGTAATGATGGGTGTGTCTCTCCTCTCTAACAGACAGTAATGATGGGTGTGTCTCTCCTCTCTAACAGACAGTAATGATGGGTGTGTCTCTCCTCTCTAACAGACAGTAATGATGGGTGTCTCTCTCCTTTCTATCTCACAGTAATGATGGGTGTCTCTCTCCTCTCTAACAGACAGTAATGATGGGTGTCTCTCCTCTCTTACAGACAGTAATGATGGGTGTCTCTCTCCTCTAACATACAGTAATGATGGGTGTCTCTCTCCTCTCTAACAGACAGCAATGATGGGTGTCTCTCTCCTCTCTAACAGACAGTAATGATGACTGTCTCTCTCCTTTCTATCGCACAGTAATGATGGGTGTCTCTCTCCTCTCTAACAGACAGTAATGATGGGTGTCTCTCCTCTCTTACAGACAGTAATGATGGGTGTCTCTCTCCTCTAACATACAGTAATGATGGGTGTGTCTCTCCTCTCGAACAGACAGTAATGACGGGTGTCTCTCCTCTCTAACAGACAGTAATGATGGGTGTGTCTCTCCTCTAACAGACAGTACTGATGGGTCTCTCCTCTCTAACAGACAGTAATGACGGGTGTCTCTCCTCTCTAACAGACAGTAATGATGAGTGTGTCTCTCCTCTAACAGACAGTACTGATGGGTCTCTCCTCTCTAACAGACAGTAATGATGGGTGTCTCTCTCCTCTCTAACAGACAGTAATGATGGGTGTCTCTCTCCTCTCTAACAGACAGTAATGATGGGTGTCTCTCTCCTCTCTAACAGACAGTAATGACGGGTGTCTCTCCTCTCTAACAGACAGTAATGATGGGTGTGTCTCTCCTCTAACAGACAGTACTGATGGGTCTCTCCTCTCTAACAGACAGTAATGATGGGTGTCTCTCTCCTCTAACAGACAGTAATGATGGGTGTCTCTCTCCTCTAACAGACAGTAATGATGGGTGTCTCTCCTCTCTAACAGACAGTAATGATGGGTGTCTCTCTCCTCTCTAACAGATAGTAATGATGGGTGTCTCTCCTCTCTAACAGATAGTAATGATGGGTGTCTCTCCTCTCTAACAGACAGTAATGATGGGTGTCTCTCCTCTAACAGACAGTAATGATGGGTGTCTCTCTCCTCTCTAACATATAGTAATGATGGGTGTCTCTCCTCTCGAACAGACAGTAATGACGGGTGTCTCTCCTCTCTAACAGACAGTAATGATGGGTGTCTCTCCTCTCTAACAGACAGTAATGATGGGTGTGTCTCTCCTCTCTAACAGACAGTAATGATGGGTGTGTCTCTCCTCTAACAGACAGTAATGATGGGTGTCTCTCCTCTAACAGACAGTAATGATGGGTCTCTCTCCTCTCTAACAGACAGTAATGATGGGTGTGTCTCTCCTCTCTAACAGACAGTAATGATGGGTGTCTCTCCTCTAACAGACAGTAATGATGGGTGTCTCTCTCCTCTCTAACAGACAGTAATGATGGGTGTGTCTCTCCTCTCGAACAGACAGTAATGACGGGTGTCTCTCCTCTCTAACAGACAGTAATGATGGGTGTGTCTCTCCTCTAACAGACAGTACTGATGGGTCTCTCCTCTCTAACAGACAGTAATGACGGGTGTCTCTCCTCTCTAACAGACAGTAATGATGAGTGTGTCTCTCCTCTAACAGACAGTACTGATGGGTCTCTCCTCTCTAACAGACAGTAATGATGGGTGTCTCTCTCCTCTCTAACAGACAGTAATGATGGGTGTCTCTCTCCTCTCTAACAGACAGTAATGATGGGTGTCTCTCTCCTCTCTAACAGACAGTAATGATGGGTGTCTCTCTCCTCTCTAACATACAGTAATGATGGGTGTCTCTCTCCTCTCTAACAGACAGTAATGATGGGTGTCTCTCTCCTCTCTAACAGACAGTAATGATGGGTGTCTCTCTCCTCTCTAACAGACAGTAATGACGGGTGTCTCTCCTCTCTAACAGACAGTAATGATGGGTGTGTCTCTCCTCTAACAGACAGTACTGATGGGTCTCTCCTCTCTAACAGACAGTAATGATGGGTGTCTCTCTCCTCTAACAGACAGTAATGATGGGTGTCTCTCTCCTCTAACAGACAGTAATGATGGGTGTCTCTCCTCTCTAACAGACAGTAATGATGGGTGTCTCTCTCCTCTCTAACAGATAGTAATGATGGGTGTCTCTCCTCTCTAACAGATAGTAATGATGGGTGTCTCTCCTCTCTAACAGACAGTAATGATGGGTGTCTCTCCTCTAACAGACAGTAATGATGGGTGTCTCTCTCCTCTCTAACATATAGTAATGATGGGTGTCTCTCTCCTCTCTAACAGACAGTAATGATCGGTGTCTCTCTCCTTTCTATCGCACAGTAATGATGGGTGTCTCTCTCCTCTCTAACCCACAGTAATGATGGGTGTCTCTCCTCTCTTACAGACAGTAATCATGGGAGTCTCTCTACTCTCTAACAGACAGTAATGATGGGTGTCTCTCTCCTCTCACAGACAGTAATGATGGGTGTCTCTCTCCTCTCTAACAGACAGTAATGATGGGTGTATCTCTCCTCTCTAACAGACAGTAATGATGGGTGTCTCTCTCCTTTCTATCGCACAGTAATGATGGGTGTCTCTCTCCTCTCTAACAGACAGTAATGATGGGTGTGTCTCCTCTCTAACCCACAGTAATGATGGGTGTCTCTCCTCTCTAACCCACAGTAATGATGGGTGTCTCTCCTCTTACAGACAGTAATGATGGGTGTCTCTCTCCTCTCTAACAGACAGTAATGATGGGTGTCTCTCTCCTCTCTAACAGACAGTAATGATGGGTGTCTCTCCTCTCTAACCCACAGTAATGATGGGTGTCTCTCCTCTCTAACCCACAGTAATGATGGGTGTCTCTCCTCTCTTACAGACAGTAATGATGGGTGTCTCTCTCCTCTCTAACAGACAGTAATGATGGGTGTCTATCTCCTTTCTATCGCACAGTAATGATGGGTGTCTCTCTCCTCTCTAACAGACAGTAATGATGGGTGTCTCTCCTCTCTTACAGACAGTAATCATGGGTGTCTCTCTCCTCTCTAACAGACAGTAATGATGGGTGTCTATCTCCTCTTTAACATACAGTAATGATGGGTGTCTCTCTCCTTTCTATCGCACAGTAATGATGGGTGTCTCTCTCCTCTCTAACAGACAGTAATGATGGGTGTGTCTCTCCTCTCTAACAGACAGTAATGATGGGTGTCTCTCTCCTTTCTATCGCACAGTAATGATGGGTGTCTCTCTCCTCTCTAACAGACAGTAATGATGGGTGTGTCTCTCCTCTCTAACAGACAGTAATGATGGGTGTCTCTCTCCTTTCTATCTCACAGTAATGATGGGTGTCTCTCTCCTCTCTAACAGACAGTAATGATGGGTGTCTCTCCTCTCTTACAGACAGTAATGATGGGTGTCTCTCTCCTCTCTAACAGTCGGTAATGATGGGTGTCTCTCTCCTCTCTAACAGACAGTAATGATGAGTGTCTCTCTCCTTTCTATCGCACAGTAATGATGGGTGTCTCTCTCCTCTCTAACAGACAGTAATGATGGGTGTGTCTCTCCTCTCTAACAGACAGTAATGATGGGTGTGTCTCTCCTCTAACAGACAGTAATGATGGGTGTCTCTCCTCTCTAACAGATAGTAATGATGGGTGTCTCTCCTCTCTAACAGATAGTAATGATGGGTGTCTCTCCTCTCTAACAGACAGTAATGATGGGTGTCTCTCCTCTAACAGACAGTAATGATGGGTGTCTCTCTCCTCTCTAACATATAGTAATGATGGGTGTCTCTCTCCTTTCTATCGCACAGTAATGATGGGTGTCTCTCTCCTCTCTAACCCACAGTAATGATGGGTGTCTCTCCTCTCTTACAGACAGTAATCATGGGAGTCTCTCTAC
The DNA here is from genome assembly GCF_021184085.1 of Oncorhynchus gorbuscha. Taxonomy (NCBI): domain Eukaryota; kingdom Metazoa; phylum Chordata; class Actinopteri; order Salmoniformes; family Salmonidae; genus Oncorhynchus; species Oncorhynchus gorbuscha. The sequence continues at coordinate 104,731,671 of NC_060178.1, forward strand.
TCTCTAACAGACAGTAATGATGGGTGTCTCTCTCCTCTCACAGACAGTAATGATGGGTGTCTCTCTCCTCTCTAACAGACAGTAATGATGGGTGTATCTCTCCTCTCTAACAGACAGTAATGATGGGTGTCTCTCTCCTTTCTATCGCACAGTAATGATGGGTGTCTCTCTCCTCTCTAACAGACAGTAATGATGGGTGTCTCTCCTCTCTTACAGACAGTAATGATGGGTGTCTCTCTCCTCTAACATACAGTAATGATGGGTGTCTCTCTCCTCTCTAACAGACAGTAATGATGGGTGTCTCTCTCCTCTCTAACAGACAGTAATGATGGGTGTCTCTCCTCTCTTACAGACAGTAATGATGGGTGTCTCTCTCCTCTAACATACAGTAATGATGGGTGTGTCTCTCCTCTCTAACAGACAGTAATGATGGGTGTGTCTCTCCTCTCTAACAGACAGTAATGATGGGTGTGTCTCTCCTCTCTAACAGACAGTAATGATGGGTGTCTCTTTCCTTTCTATCTCACAGTAATGATGGGTGTCTCTCTCCTCTCTAACAGACAGTAATGATGGGTGTCTCTCCTCTCTTACAGACAGTAATGATGGGTGTCTCTCTCCTCTAACATACAGTAATGATGGGTGTCTCTCTCCTCTCTAACAGACAGTAATGATGGGTGTCTCTCTCCTCTCTAACAGACAGTAATGATGACTGTCTCTCTCCTTTCTATCGCACAGTAATGATGGGTGTCTCTCTCCTCTAACAGACAGTAATGATGGGTGTCTCTCCTCTCTAACAGACAGTAATGATGGGTGTCTCTCTCCTCTCTAACAGACAGTAATGATGGGTGTCTCTCTCCTCTAACAGACAGTAATGATGGGTGTCTCTCCTCTCTAACCCACAGTAATGATGGGTGTCTCTCCTCTCTAACCCACAGTAATGATGGGTGTCTCTCCTCTCTTACAGACAGTAATGATGGGTGTCTCTCTCCTCTCTAACAGACAGTAATGATGGGTGTCTCTCTCCTCTCTAACAGACAGTAATGTTGGGTGTCTCTCCTCTCTAACCCACAGTAATGATGGGTGTCTCTCCTCTCTAACCCACAGTAATGATGGGTGTCTCTCCTCTCTTACAGACAGTAATGATGGGTGTCTCTCTCCTCTCTAACAGACAGTAATGATGGGTGTCTATCTCCTTTCTATCGCACAGTAATGATGGGTGTCTCTCTCCTCTCTAACAGACAGTAATGATGGGTGTCTCTCCTCTCTTACAGACAGTAATCATGGGTGTCTCTCTCCTCTCTAACAGACAGTAATGATGGGTGTCTATCTCCTCTTTAACATACAGTAATGATGGGTGTCTCTCTCCTTTCTATCGCACAGTAATGATGGGTGTCTCTCTCCTCTCTAACAGACAGTAATGATGGGTGTGTCTCTCCTCTCTAACAGACAGTAATGATGGGTGTGTCTCTCCTCTAACAGACAGTACTGATGGGTCTCTCCTCTCTAACAGACAGTAATGATGGGTGTCTCTCTCCTCTAACAGACAGTAATGATGGGTGTCTCTCTCCTCTCTAACAGACAGTAATGATGGGTGTCTCTCTCCTCTCTAACAGACAGTAATGATGGGTGTCTCTCTCCTCTCTAACAGACAGTAATGATTGGTGTCTCTCTCTTCTCTAACAGACAGTTATGATAGGTGTCTCTCTCCTCTCTAACATACAGTAATGATGGGTGTCTCTCTCCTCTCTAACAGACAGTAATGATGGGTGTCTCTCTCCTCTCTAACAGACAGTAATGATGGGTGTCTCTCTCCTTTCTATCGCACAGTAATGATGGGAGTCTCTCTCCTCTCTAACAGACAGTAAGTCGCTCTGGATAAGAGCGTCTGCTAAATGACTTAAATGTTAAATGTCTTGTTGACTTGTTGAGTGTGAACTTCATAAACGTGAAAGCAGCATTTACGCTAAAGCAGTGGTTCGCAAACGTTTGATAGTCCTGTACCCCTTCAAACATTCAACGTCCAGCTGTGTACCCCCTCTAGCACCAGGGTCAGCGCACTCTATAAATGTTTTTTGCCATCATTGTAAGCCTGCCACACACACACACTATACGATACATTTAATAAGCATAAGAATGAGTGTGAGTTTTTGTAAAAACCCGGCACGTGGGAAGTGACACAGAGCTCCTATAGGACCAGGGCACAAATAATAATAATACATAATTTTTATCTTTATTTAACCATCTTCAATACAAAACCTTATTTGTTAATCGAAAAGTGTGAATAACTCACCACAGGTTAATTGAAAGGATGCACATAACTCTGCAATGGTGGGTTGTATTGGAGAGAGTCTCAGTCTTGAATAATTTTACACACACAGTCTATGCCTGTTTTTAGTTTTCATGCTAGTGATGGCAGAGAATCCACTCTCACATAGGTACATGGTTGAAAAGGGCATCAGTGTCTTAACAGCGCGATTTGCCAAGACAGAATACTCTGAGCGCAGCCCAATCCAGAAATCTGGCAGTGGCTTCTGATTCAATTACATTTTCACAGAACCGCTTGCAAGTGGACTGGAGGCAGGGCATGAAAGGGATAATGAATCCAGTTGTTTGTGTCATCCGTTTCGGGAAAGTACTTGCGTAATTGCGCACCCAACTCGCTCAGGTGCTTTGCTATATCACAGTTGACATTATCCGTAAGCTTGAGTTCATTTGCACACAAAAAAATCATACAATGATGGAAAGACCTGCGTGTTGTCCTTGTTAATGCAGACAGAGAAGAACTCAAACTTCTTAATATTTTCCTAAATGTTGTCCCACACATTGGATACAGTTGTGGATTGTCCCTGTAATCTTACATTCAAATCATTCAGGCGAGAAAAAACATCACCCAGATAGGCCAGTCGTGTGAGATCTCGTTATAATGCAGGAGGTCAGACAAGTGCAAATGATGGTCGGTAAAGGAAACTAAGCTCAGCTCTCAATTAACAAAAATGTGTCACGACTTTGCCCCTTGATAACCAGTACACTCCTGTATGTTGTAAAAGCATTATGTGGTCGCTGCCCGTATCGTTGCATAGTGCAGAAAATACACGAGTTCAGGGGCCTTGCTTTAACAGAGTTAACCATTTTCACTGTAGTTTCCTAAATGTCTTTCAAGCTGTCAGGCAATTCCTTGGCAGCAAGAGCCTCTTGTTGGGTGCTGCAGTGTAACCAAGTGGTGTCGGGAGCAACTGCTTGCATGCGTGTTACCACTCTACACTCTCAGTACAGATACCAACATGAGCAGCAGCTACATTTGACTACATACGGAGCGTTAGTGGAATTCCCGCAAGAGAGTAACGGTTAATGTGATTGGAGGTTAATTATTTGACTAGGCTACTTGTATTTGACATTGTGTTGCTACTTAGCTGAACACTAAATGGTTTTATTTTTGACAGTGAAACGAGGCTACTCAGTCGAGCCCCCCCCCCCCATGTATAGCCCTGTTGGATAATATAAATGGACTGTTTGAAAAAGTGAAGAAAATGTAAAAAAAAAAAAAAGTTTTTTTTTTAGATAAACAAATGTGAATGACATTTTAGTTGGCGTACCCCCTGGAATAGCTGCTCTGAAGCATCAAGAAGACTACAGGTTGAGGGTGATAGATATGTATTTAAGACCTCCGTTCAACATGGCAACGTCACTAGCTTTGTCCAGATCCCATAGCGAAACCCACAGTGTCACGAATATTACCGAAGGTGACTCCCCTTCTTGTTCGGGTGGCGCTCGGCGGTCGTCGTCGCCGGTCTACTAGCTATCGCGTTGTTCTGTGTTCGTTTAGTTTTGTCTAATTGGTAGCACCTGTTTCTAGTTTGGTTGTTAGGATAGGGTTATATATAGTCTGTTCAGCCCGCTTCTGTTTCGTGCAGGCTTGTTCTCCTGTTTCCTTGTTTGAGTGTATTTTTGTTGGCATTTTGGGTTTCACGCTGTCCGTTTATATTTCTGTTCATTTGTGTTTCCACTTTTGTTCATGTTATGTTTCCAGGACATTAAAGCGTGTTGTTTTTCCCACATCCTTTGCTCTCTGCGCCTGACTCCACACCTCTTCACTCATTTACTCTTAACAGAAGCCCGCACCTTACTATGGAGTCAGCAGGAGCAGCGACCACTCCTCTTCCCACTATGAAGGAGCGAGTTCAACATCACACGTCCATCCTCCATCGCCTAGGATCAGCAATGGAACAGATGATGGAGAGGATGGATCGTTGGGAGAGGAATGGTTTCCCTACGACTACCCCACCGACCCTCCTACCAGCAACTCTACCATCTCCCCCATCTGGATCCGGTTCCAGCGCTCTGCACATGACGCCTCCGAGGAATTACGATGGAGCAGCGACGGGGTGCCAGGGATTCCTGCTGCAATTAGACCTCTATCTGGCCATCGTTCGGCCGGCCCCCTCGGAGGAGGAGAGAGTAGGGGTCCTCATCACCTGCCTGACCGGTAGAGCCCTGGAGTGGGCTAATGCGGTCTGGAACGGGCCCGACTCAGCGAAGGACAACTACCCGGAGTTCATCCGCCTTTTCAGGGCCGTGTTCGATCACCCTCCAGAGGGTCGAGCGGCGGGTGAGAGATTGTTCCATCTTAGACAGGGGACGAGGAGCGCGCAGGACTTCGTGCTGGAGTTCCGGACCTTGGCTGCGGGAGCAGGGTGGAACGACAGGACCCTGATAGACCATTACAGGTGTAGCCTGAGAGAGGACGTCCGTAGGGAGCTGGCCTGTCGGGATACTACACTTAGCCTGGATGGACTGATAGACCTGTCGATCCGGTTGGACCATCTGCTAGCTGCTCGTGGACGTTCTAAAAGGGTCCTGTCAGTTCTACCTCCTGGGACCGCGGGGGACCGCGTCAAGGGAGATCGGAGGAGGAAGCTCCTCCTGTACCAGTTGTGGCCGGAGAGGGCACACGTCTGGTCGGTGCTGGAGGAATTCATCTGGGAATCGTAAGGGCAGGCAGAACACTAATCGGTCACCCCAGGTGAGTAAGCACCACACTCTCCCAGAGTTTCCTGTTGGTCACATGTTCCTATTAATTTGTTTCCTTAATTATTCTCCTTCTCTCCAGCATAAGGCACTGGTAGATTCAGGCGCAGCTGGAAACTGTATAGATCGCGGACTCGCTCAGAGGTTGAGGATTCCGTTAGTAAAAGTAGACCCCCCTTTTACCTTGCACTCTTTAGATAGTCGACCATTAGGGTCAGGGCTGGTGAAGAGAGCCACAATTTCGTTGGAGATGATTACGCAGGGGAATCACAAGGAGCGAATTAGTTTGTTCCTTATCGATTCACCTGCGTTTCCAGTTGTTCTGGGGATTCCCTGGCTAGCTATTCATAATCCTACGATTTCGTGGAAACAGGGAACTCTACAGGGGTGGTCTGATGAGTGTTCAGACAGGTGTGTAGGGGTTTCCATCGGTGCTACAACGGTGGAGAGTCCGGACCAGGTTTCCACCGCGCGCATTCCAGCTGAGTATGACGATTTGGCTATCGTTTTCAGTAAAAAGAAAGCAACCCAATTACCACCCCATAGGCAGGGGGATTGCGTGATAAATCTCCAGGTTAACGCTGCACTCCCCAGGAGTCATGTGTATCCTTTGTCCCAGGAGGAGAAGGTGGCTATGGAAACTTATATCTCCGAGGCTCTGGGACAGGGGTACATTCAGCCCTCCATGTCACCTGTCTCTTCAAGTTTATTTTTTGTGAAGAAAAAAGATGGTGGTTTACGTCCGTGTATTGATTATAGAGGTCTAAATTCCGTCACAGTGGGTTTTAGTTACCCACTACCTCTCATTGCTACTGTAGTGGAATCATTTCACGGAGCGCAGTTCTTCACTAAACTGGATCTCAGGAGTGCTTATAATTTGGTGCGTATTTGGGAGGGAGATGAGTGGAAAACTGCATTTAGCACTACGTCGGGCCATTATGAGTACCTCGTCATGCCATACGGTTTAAAGAATGCTCCAGCTATATTTCAATGCTTCGTGGATGAAATACTCAGAGACCTGCACGGACAGGGTGTAGTGGTGTATATTGACGATATTTTGATCTACTCCGCTACGCGCACTGCGCATGTATCTCTTGTGCGCAGGGTTCTTAGACGACTGCTGGAGCATGACCTGTATGTGAAGGCGGAGAAATGTGAGTTTTCCAAACAATCAGTTTCCTTCCTGGGTTATCGCATTTCCAGCTCTGGTTTGGTAATGGAGGGTGACCGCGTAAAGGCCGTGCGTAATTGGCCGACTCCGACCACGGTAAAGGAGGTGCAGCGGTTCTTGGGATTTGCCAATTACTACCGGAGGTTTATCCGGGGTTTTGGTCAGGTAGCTGCCCCTATTACCTCACTGCTGAAGGGGGGCCGGTGCGATTGCAGTGGTCAGCAGAGGCGAACGGAGCTTTTCATAAGTTGAAGGCGATGTTCACTGAGGCGCCGGTGTTGGCACATCTGGACCCTTCTTTGGCGTTTATAGTAGAGGTGGACGCATCCGAGGCTGGGGTTGGAGCGGTGCTCTAACAGCGTTCGGGTGTGCCACCGAAGCTCCGCCCCTGTGCCTTTTTTTCAAAGAAACTCGGGCCAGTGGAGCGGAATTAAGATTTGGGGGATAGGGAGTTGTTGGCTATGGTTAAGGCCCTGAAGGTGTGGAGACACTGGCTTGAGGGGGCTAAGCATCTTTCCTTATCTGGACTGACCATCGTAACCTGGAGTATATCCGATCAGCTAGGAGACTGAATCCTCGTCAGGCAAGGTGGCCATGTTTTTCACCAGACTTCGTTTCACTATCTCGTATAGACCAGGTTCCCTCAACACTAAGGCTGACGCGCTGTCAAGACTCTATGACACTGAGGACAGGTCCATCGATCCTACTCCCATCATTCCGGCAGCTAAGCTGGTGGCACCGGTAGTATGGGATGTGGACGCGGACATCGAGTGGGCGCTAAGGGGGGAACCTGCGCCTCCACAGTGTCCGGAGGGTCGTAGGTACGTGCCGCTGGCTGTCCGTGATCAATTGATTCGATGGGCTCATTGTCTACCCTCGTCGGGTCACCCAGGTATTTATAGGACAGTGAGAGGTCTTGAGAGGAAGTACTGGTGGCCCACTTTGAGGAGGGATATGCGATTCTATGTTTCCTCCTGTTCGGTGTGCGCCCAGAGTAAGGCTCCTAGACACCTGCCACACCTGCCAGGTAAATTACAACCTCTTCGCATTCCACAACGGCCGTGGACCCATCTTTTGGTGGATTTTCTTACTGACCTCCCCCCCTCTCAGGGTAACACTACTATCCTGGTCGTTGTGGATCGGTTCTCTAAGTCCTGCCGTCTTATCCCATTGCCCGGTCTCCCTACGGCCCTACAGACTGCGGAAGCTCTTTTCACCCATGTCTTCCGGCACTACGGGGTGCCCGAGGATATAGTTTCTGATCGGGGCCCCCAATTTATCTCCCGTGTTTGGAGGGCATTTATGGAACGTCTGGGGGTCTCGGTCAGCCTGACCTCAGGGTATCACCCGGAGAGTAATGGTCAGGTGGAGAGAGTTAACCAGGAGGTGGGTAGGTTTCTGCGGTCGTATTGCCAGGACCGGCCAGGGGAGTGGGCGAGATATATTCCCTGGGCAGAAATAGCCCAGAATTCACTAAGCCACTCCTCTACCAACATGTCACCATTTGAGTGTGTGTTGGGGTACCAGCCGGTCCTGGCATCGTGGCATCAGAGCCAGACTGAGGCTCCTGCGGTGGAGGAGTGGGTACAGCACTCTAAGGAGACCTGGAGGGCGGTCCAAGAGTCATTACGCCAAGCGAGTATAAGGCAGAAGAAGAGTGCTGACCGTCACCGCAGTGAGGCCCCCGTGTTTACATCTGGGGACAGGGTCTGGCTCTCGACCCGAAACCTGCCTCTCCGCTTGCCCTGCCGGAAGCTGGGTCCGCAGTGTATAGGGCCATTTAAAGTCCTGAGGAGAATAAATGAGGTTTGTTATCGATTATTACTTCCTTCGTATTATCGTATGAACCCCTCATTTCATGTGTCTCTTCTCAGGCCGGTGGTAGCTGGTCCCATGCAGGAAGATGAGGTACCGGAGGTTCCTCCGCCCCCACTGGACATCGAGGGGTCCCCGGCGTACAAGATACGAGCTATTCTGGACTCGAGACGCCGGGTGAAAGGCTTGCAGTACCTCGTTGACTGGGAGGGGTACGGTCCGGAGGAGAGGTGCTGGGTTCCGGTGAGGGATATTCTAGACCCATCTATGTTGAGTGAATTCCATCGCCTCCGTCCGGATCGCCCAGCGCCTCGGCCTCCAGGTCGTCCCCGAGGCCGGCGTTGGCGCGCTGCGGGAGCTGCGCGTCAGGAGGGGGGTACTATCAAGAATATTACCGAAGGTGACTCCCCTTCTTGTTCGGGTGGTGCTCGGCGGTCGTCGTCGCCGGTCTACTAGCTATCGCCGATCCGTTGTTCTGTGTTCGTTTAGTTTTGTCTAATTGGTAGCACCTGTTTCTAGTTTGGTTGTTAGGATAGGGTTATATATAGTCTGTTCAGCCCGCTTCTGTTTCGTGCGGGCTTGTTCTCCTGTTTCCTTGTTTGAGTGTATTTTTGTTGGCATTTTGGGTTTCACGCTGTCCGTTTATATTTCTGTTCATTTGTGTTTCCACTCTTGTTCATGTTATGTTTCCAGGACATTAAAGCGTGTTGTTTTTCCCACATCCTTTGCTGTCTGCGCCTGACTCCACACCTCTTCACTCATTTACTCTTAACACACAGGGCTCTGGTCAAAGGTAGTGGACTATATACAGTGCCTTCAGAAAGTATTCATACCCCTTGACTTATTCCACATTTTTTTGTGTTACAGCTTGAATTAAAACTGGATTAAACATTTGTTTTAATTCACCCATCTACACAATATACCCCATAATGACAAAGTGAAAATATGTTTTTCGGAATGTATTGAAAATGAAATACAGAATTTACATAAGTATTCACAACCCTAAAAAACTCTTTAGTCATTGCCAATGATAAGCATACCCATAACATGATGCAGCCACCACCATGCTTTAACTTTTCACGAGTGTTATGAATATGTGCAACATGCAATATGTGTTGTGTTGTATTTGCCACAAACATAACACTTCGGATTCAAGACATAAAGTGAATTTCTTTGCCAATTGTTTTGCAGCATTACATTGCTGCCTTACTGCAAACAGGATGCCTGTTTTGGACAAGCTTCCTTCTTTTCACTCTGTGAATTGTGTTAGTTTTGTGGAGGAACTACAAATGCTGTAATCCATCCTCAGTTTTCTCCTATCACAGCCCTTAAACTCTGTAACTGTTTTAAAGTCACCATTGGTCTCATGGTGAACTCCCTGATAGGTTTCATTCCTTTCCGGTAACTGAGCTAGGAAGGACGCATGTATCTTTGCAGTGGCTGGGAGTATTGACACACCATCCATAGTGTTATTAATAACTTCACCATGCTCAAAGGGATATTTAATGTCTGCTTTTTTTTACACGTCCACTAATGGATGCCCTTCTTTGCGAAGCCTTGGAAAACCTCCCTGGTCTTTGTGTTGGAATCTGTGTTTTAAATGCACTGCTTGACTGAGGGACCTTAAAGATAATTGTATGTGTGGGGTACATAGAGCAGGTTGTCATTCAAAAATCATGTTAAACATTATTATTGCACACAAAGTGAGTCCATGCAACGTATTATGTAACTTGTTAAGCAAATGTTTACTCCTGAACCTATTGATTCAAGACATTTCAGCTTTTCATTTTAATACATTAGTAAACATTTTCAAAAACATAATTCCACTTATTGTGCATAGGCCAGTGACACAACATCTCCAATGAATCCATTTTAAATTCAGGCTGTAACACAATAAAATGTCTGAAAGGCTAACGGAGATATAACTGATGGTCTGAATAATAATGGATGAAATAGACTGTGCATTACTGACTGACTCTCTCTCTCTCTCTGCTCTCTCTCCTTTTTGACTCATCACTTTCCTGATCTGATTCTTTCCTTCCTCCCACTCAGTCATTTTCCTTTTTCAGTCCCCTATTCTCTTTTGTTATCTTCAATTTCTCCGCTGCTCACAATTGGAAGAAAGTCGACATCTGTCTCTGTTCAAACACGGCACCCACACAACGTCTTCAAGATTATGACTGACTTTGATAAGGCGAGGAGATGACTCAAACAATGTCAGAGGAGTAACTGTCACACAGACACCCACACACACAGACACCCACACACACACAGACACCCACACACACACAGACACCCACACACACACAGACACCCACACACACACACAGACACCCACACACACAGACACCCACACGCACACAGACACCCACACACACACAGACACCCACACACACACAGACACCCACACACACACAGACACCCACACACACACAGACACCCACACACATACAGACACCCACACACACACAGACACCCACACACACACAGACATCCACACACATACATACACACACCCACACATACAGACACCCACACATACACAGACACCCACACACATACATACAAACACCCACACACACAGACACCCACACACATACAGACACCCACACACACACAGACACCCACACACATACATACACACACCCACACACACAGACACCCACACACATACAGACACCCACACACACACAGACACCCACACACACACACACACACACACACAGACACCCACACACATACATACACACACCCACACATACAGACACCCACACATACAGACACCCACACACACACAGACACCCACACATACAGACACCCACATACAGACACCCACACATACAGACACCCACACACACACAGACACACACACACACACAGACACCCACACACATACAGACACCCACACACACACAGACACCCACACACACACAGACACCCACACACACACAGACACCCACACACACACAGACACCCACACACACACAGACACCCACACACACACAGACACCCACACACACACAGACACCCACACACACACAGACACCCACACACACACAGACACCCACACACATACATACACACACCCACACATACAGACACCCAAACATACACAGACACCCACACACATACATACACACACCCACACACACAGACACCCACACACATACAGACACCCACACACACACAGACACCCACACACATACATACACACACCCACACACACAGACACCCACACACATACAGACACCCACACACACACAGACACCCACACACACACAGACACCCACACACATACATACACACACCCACACATACAGACACCCACACATACAGACACCCACACACACACAGACACCCATACATACAGACACCCACACACACAGACACCCACACATACAGACACCCACACACACACAGACACCCACACACACACAGACACCCACACACACACAGACACCCACACATACAGACACCCACACACACACAGACACCCACACATACAGACACCCACACACACACAGACACCCACACATACAGACACCCACACACACACAGACACCCACACCCACACAGACACCCACACACATACAGACACCCACACACATACAGACACCCACACACACACAGACACCCACACACACACAGACACCCACACATACAGACACCCACACACACACAGACACCCACACACATACATACACACACCCACACACACACACACAGACACCCACACACATACAGACACCCACACACACACAGACACCCACACACACACAGACACCCACACACATACATACACACACCCACACATACAGACACCCACACATACAGACACCCACACACACACAGACACCCATACATACAGACACCCACACACACAGACACCCACACATACAGACACCCACACACACACAGACACCCACACACACACAGACACCCACACATACAGACACCCACACACACACAGACACCCACACATACAAACACCCACACACAGACACCCACACATACAGACACCCACACACACACAGAAACCCACACACACACAGACACCCACACACATACAGACACCCACACACATACAGACACCCACACACACACAGACACCCACACACATACAGACACCCACACACACACAGACACCCACACACACACAGACACCCACACACATACATACACACACCCACACATACAGACACCCACACATACAGACACCCCCACACACACAGACACCCATACATACAGACACCCACACACACAGACACCCACACATACAGACACCCACACACACACAGACACCCACACACACACAGACACCCACACACACACAGACACCCACACATACAGACACCCACACACACACAGACACCCACACATACAGACACCCACACACACACAGACACCCACACATACAGACACCCACACACACACAGACACCCACACACACACAGACACCCACACACATACAGACACCCACACACATACAGACACCCACACACACACAGACACCCACACACATACAGACACCCACACACATACAGACACCCACACACACACAGACACCCACACACATACAGACACCCACACACACACAGACACACACAGACACCCACACACATACATACAGACACCCACACATACACACACCCACACATACAGACACCCACACATACAGACACCCACACACACACAGACACCCATACATACAGACACCCACACACACAGACACCCACACATACAGACACCCACACACACACAGACACCCACACACACACAGACACCCACACACACACAGACACCCACACATACAGACACCCACACACACACAGACACCCACACACATACATACACACACCCACACACACACACAGACACCCACACACATACAGACACCCACACACACACAGACACCCACACACACACAGACACCCACACACATACATACACACACCCACACATACAGACACCCACACATACAGACACCCACACACACACAGACACCCATACATACAGACACCCACACACACAGACACCCACACATACAGACACCCACACACACACAGACACCCACACACACACAGACACCCACACACACACAGACACCCACACATACATACACCCACACACACACAGACACCCACACATACAGACACCCACACACAGACACCCACACATACAGACACCCACACACATACAGACACCCACACACACAGACACCCACACACATACAGACACCCACACACATACAGACACCCACACACACACAGACACACACAGACACCCACACACATACATACAGACACCCACACATACACACACCCACACATACAGACACCCACACATACAGACACCCACACACACACACAGACACCCATACATACAGACACCCACACACACAGACACCCACACATACAGACACCCACACACACACAGACACCCACACACACACAGACACCCACACACACACAGACACCCACACATACAGACACCCACACACACACAGACACCCACACATACAGACACCCACACACACACAGACACCCACACATACACAGACACCCACACATACAGACACCCACACACAGACAGACACCCACATACACACAGACACACATACACACATACACACAGACACCCACTCATACACAGACACCCACACATACAGACACCCACACACACACAGACACCCACACACACACAGACACCCACACATACACAGACACCCACACATACAGACACCCACACACAGACAGACACCCACATACACACAGACACACATACACACATACACACAGACACCCACACATACACAGACACCCACACATACATACACCCACACATACACAGACACCCACACATACAGACACCCACACACAGACAGACACCCACACATACAGACACCCACACATACACAGACACCCACACATACAGACACCCACACACAGACAGACACCCACACATACAGACACCCACACACAGACAGACACCCACACAGACAGACACCCACACACACACAGACACCCACACATACAGACACCCACACACAGACAGACACCCACACAGACAGACACCCACACACACACAGACACACATACACCCTCTAAGTGATGATCTTGCCATCTCCTTTTGGTAGGTATTATCACCTGCTCAGAACCATGATTTCTGGTCTTAAATAAATTACCTCGATATCTCTGGAGCAGATAAACAGACAAGGTGATAAAATACAACAAGCTGGTCCAGCGCGTTCTCTTTCCCTGACTTTTCTTCCCCATTTCCCATCTCTTCATCTAGGCTGTGTGGAGGGCAGTGTCCCCATCTCCTAATATAGGCTGTGTGGAGGGCAGTGTCCCTTTCTTCTAATATAGGCTGTGTGAAGGGCAGTGTCCCCATCTCCTAATATAGGCTGTGTGGAGGGCAGTGTCCCTTTCTCCTAATATAGGCTGTGTGGAGGGCAGTGTCCCTTTCTCCTAATATAGGCTGTGTGGAGGGCAGTGTCCCTCTCTCCTAGTATAGACTGTGTAGAGCTGTGTGGGCTAGAGTTTTGCTCAGTAAGCACTGCAAAGCAGCACCCCATATTTCAAACTGTTTTCCCGGTGGCTTTGGTGAGTTGATATAACACAAGCACTAAGTCATGGACACAGGCACACACACTTATACACTCTCTCTCTCACACACACACACACACACACACACACACACACACACACACACACACACACACACACACACACACACACACACACACACACACACACACACACACACACACACACACACACACACACACACACACACACACACACACACACACACACACACCTTCCCACTGATAGAAGGAAATATATTTTTCACTCAGAAGTATTCACATGATATACACAGCCCATTCATTAACTGTAGAGATGCTTTTAATGATGGCCTATGAAAAGCCAACTGACATTTCTCCTGAGGTGCTGACTTGCTGCAACCTCGACAACTACTGTGATTATTATTATTTGACCATGCTGGTCATTTATGAACATTTGAACATCTTGGCCATGTTCTGTTGTAATCTCCACCCAGCACAGCCAGAAGAGGACTGGCCACCCCTCATATCCTGGTTCCTCTCTAGGTTTCTTCCAAGATTTTGGCCTTTCTAGGGAGTTTTTCCTAGCCACCGTGCTTCTACACCTGCATTGCTTGCTGTTTGGGGTTTTAGGCTGGGTTTCTGTACAGCACTTTGAGATATCAGTTGATGTAAGTAGGGCTAAATAAATACATTTGATTTGATTTGATTTGGCGATAACAGGGAAACCCCAGCTGCCACTGCTATCACACCATTACCAGGAAATACAGTGTGGATGTGGCCGGACAGTTTCAATAATACATTTGCATCCCAAATGGAACACTATTCCCTCCTAGTGCACTACTTTTAACTAGGGCACATATGTTGTCTCATAGGGATCTGGTCAAAAGTAGTGGACCATGTAGGGAATAGGGTGTCATTTGGAATACAACCAAATACAGTCAAAGCTGCATTTATCTTTAGCCCTGACCTCTGACACAATAGGGAGGGAGGGAGGGAGTGGAGATGGAGGCGAGAGAAGAGGAGAGAAGACGAGTGGTGATGGAGAGGGGGTAGTGAGAGAGAAGAAGACAGTGGATTGAAGGAGATGATACTGTTGAGAGAGGGAGAGGGAGGGAGAGAGAGAGAGAGAGAGAGGAAAATATACTGAACAAAAATATAAATGCAACATGCAACAATTTCAAAGATTTCATTGAGTTGCAGTTCATGTAAGGAAATCAGTCAATTTAAATTAATTAATTAGGCCACATTCTATGGATTTCACATGATTGGGAATACAGATAGGCATCTCTTGGTCACAGATACCTTAAAAACAAATGGGCCTCACAGTGGTCTTCAGGACTCATTTCTCTATCTCTATCTTTGCATTGAAATTGCCATCGGTAAAATGCAATTGTGTTTGTTGTACGTATCTTATGCCTGCCCATACCATAACCCCACCTCCACCATTGGGCACTCTGTTCACAACACTGACATCAGCAAACCGCTCGCCCACACAATACCATAAACGTGGTCTGCAGTTGTGAGGATGTTTGGACCTACTGCTAAATTCTCAAAAACAATGTTGGAGGCAGCTTATAGCGTACCTTCTCCGCTGTGCAATCCGGTTTCCGAGCCGGTCACGGGTGCACCTCAGCCACGTTCAAGCTACTAAGCGATATCATAACCGCCATCGATAAAAGACAGTACTGTGCAGCCGTCTTCATCGACCTGGCAAAGGCTTTCGACTCTGTCAATCACCATATT
This sequence comes from Oncorhynchus gorbuscha, assembly GCF_021184085.1. NCBI lineage: Eukaryota > Metazoa > Chordata > Actinopteri > Salmoniformes > Salmonidae > Oncorhynchus > Oncorhynchus gorbuscha. Next base: position 104,747,993 of record NC_060178.1, read on the forward strand.
CTTATTGGCAGGCTCAGTAGCCTCGGTTTTTCTAATGACTGCCATGAGTGGTTCACCAACTACTTTGCAGACAGAGTTCAGTGTGTCAAATCGGAGGGCATGTTGTCCGGTCCTCTGGCAGTCTCTAAGGGGGTACCACAGGGTTAAATTCTCGGGCCGACTCTTTTCTCTGTATATATCAATGATGTTGCTCTTGCAGGCGATTCCCTGATCCACCTCTACGCAGACGACACCATTCTGTATACTTCTGGCCCTTCAAACGAGCTTCAATGCAATACAACACTCCTTCCATGGCCTCCAACTGATATTAAACGCTAGTAAAACCAAATGCATGCTTTTCAACCATTCGCTGCCTGCACCCGCACGCCCGACAAGCATCACCACCCTGGATGGTTCCGGCCTAGAATATGTGGACATCTATAAGTACCTAGGTGTCTGGCTAGACTGTAAACTCTCCTTCAAGACTCAAATCAAACATCTCCAATCCAAAATCAAATCCAGTCGGCTTTCTATTTCGCAACAAAGCCTCCTTCACTGGCGCCGCCAAACTTACCCTAGTAAAACTGACAATCCTACCGATCCTCGACTTTGGCGATGTCATCTACAAAATAGCTTCCAATACTCTACTCAGCAAACTGGATGCAGTTTATCACAGTGCCATCCGTTTTGTTACTAAAGCACCTTATAACACCCACCACTGCGACCTGTATGCTCTAGTCGGCTGGCCCTCGCTATATATTCGTCGCCAGACCCACTGGCTCCAGGTCATCTACAAGTCTATGCTAGGTAAAGCTCCTCCTTATCTCAGTTCACTGGTTATGATGGCAACACCCACGCGTAGCACGCACTCCAGCAGGTGTATCTCACTGATCATCCCTAGAGACAAAACCTCATTTGGCCACCTTTCCTTCCAGTTCTCTGCTGCCTGTGACTGGAACGAATTGCAAAAAACGCTGAAGTTGGAGACTTTTATTTCCCTCACCAACTTTAATCATCTGCTATCTGAGCAGCTAACCGATCGCTGCAGCTGTACATAGTCTATCAGTAAATAGCCCACCCAATCTACCTACCTCATCCCTATACTGTTTTTACTTGATTTACTTTACTGCTCTTTTGCACAACAGTATCTCTACCTGCACATGTTCATCTGATCGTTTATCACTCCAGTGATATCTGCTAAATTGTAATTATTCACTCCTATGGCCAATTTATTGCCTTTTGCACACAATGTATATAGATTTGTTTTTCTACTATGTAAATGAGAACTTGTTCTCAACTAGCCTACCTGGTTAAATAAAGTTGAAATAAAATAAAACTAAAAATATAAATTAACATTCAATTCTCTGACAGCATGCTCTGGTGGACATTGCTGCAGTCAGCGTACCAATTGCATACTCCCTCAAAACTTGAGACATCTGTGGCATTGTGTTGTGTGACAAAACTGCATATTTTAGAGTGGCCTTTTATTGTCCCCAGCACAAGGTGCACATGTGTAATGGTCATGCTATTTAATCAGCTTCTTGATATTCCACACCTGTCAGGTGGATGGATTATCTTGGCAAAGAAGAAATGCTCAATAACAGGGATGAAAACAAATTTGTGCAAGAATGTTATTTCAGATCATGAAACATGGGACCAACACTTTACATGTTGAGTTTTTTTATTCAATCTAGTAAAGTTCACAAATTGTCACGAGTCCGACCGAGGGTGTCTCCCCTTCCCGGGCAGGTGGAGCTCTGCGGTCGTCGTCACCGGCCTATTAGCTGCCACTGATTGTTTTTCCTCCCCCTCCTTGTATGTTTAGTGGTAGCACCTGTTCATGTTAATTAGTTTGTCTTTATTAGACAGCCGGCCCGCCTGGTTGTTGTGCGGGATTATTTCAATGTAACCTTCGGCTCTGTTGTAAAGGTACGTGTTAGTGCCTGGTCGTGATTTTTTCCATTGTATTTTTTGATTCCCTGTGTTTGGGAATGAAACTTTTGTGAGCACCCTGTGGTGCGTTTGTGCTATTAAAAGAAGCACAGCATTTAACTCTGTCTCCTGATTTTGACTCCACACCCACGACACCCGGAGCATTACAGAATCCCGCACCACCAAATTGAATGGAGTCAGCAGGAGCAGCAGCCAACCCTCTCCCATCGATGGAGGAACGGGTTCTCCACCACACCACCATCCTCCATTGGATCGGATCCGCGATGGATCAAGTGATGGAGAGAATGGACAGATGGGAGAGGAGTGGTCTCCTCTCTCCACCTTCGGCACCCACGGTTCCGGACTCCCCATCTCCCGACTCCAGCACCCTCTGTCTGACGCTACCGAGGGCTTATGATGGAGCGGCGGCGGATTGCCAGGGGTTTCTGCTTCAGCTGGAGCTATACCTGGCCACCATCAGACCCACTCCCTCAGGAGCAGAGAGGGTGAGTGTCCTCATCTCCTGCCTCACGGGTCGTGCACTGGAGTGGGCGAACGCAGTCTGGAATGGCCCAGACTGAGCGCGGGAGCACTACACAGAGTTTTCCTGCCGCTTCCGTGCCGTGTTTGATCACCCTCTAGATGACCGAGCGGTGGGAGAACGACTATTTCATCTCAGGCAGGAGAGGAGGAGCGCCCAGGATTACGCGCTGGAGTTCCGGACCTTGGCAGCCGGATCTGGGTGGAACGACAGGGCCCTTATTGACCACTACAGGTGTAGTCTCCGAGAGGATGGTCGCCGGGAGCTAGCGTGTCGGGACACCACTCTGTCACTGGATCAGCTGATTGACATGTCCATTCGACTGGATAATCTGCTGGCTGCCCGCGGGCGTTCAGAGAGTGTTCTGTGCGTTCCCCCACCCAGCCCCTCCGCTCCCATTCCAATGGAGTTGGGAGGGGCTGCGCCGAGGGGTACCGGAGGAGGAGGCCTTCCCTGCAACAACTGTGGTCGAAGAGGACACACGTCTGATTGGTGCTGGGGGGGTCCGTCTGGGAGTAGAGATGGCAGGCGGAACGCTTCACGGTCACCCCAGGTGAGTCAGCATCAAACTCACCCAGAACCCCTTGTTGGCCACATGTTTGTCTTAACCTTTTTCCTTCACTTTTTCCCCCTCTTCTCAGCATAGGGCGCTAGTCGATTCAGGCGCAGCTGGGAACTTTAAGGATCGCGGACTCGCCCGTAAGTTAGGGGTTCCGCTGGTGCCGATAGATTCTCCTTTCCCCGTGCACTCCCTAGATAGCCGGCCATTATGGTCAGGGATGGTCAGGGAGACCACGGTCCCACTGGACATGGTAACGCAGGGGAATCATAGGGAGCGTATCAGTTTCTTAATTATTGATTCGCCTGCGTTTCCAGTGGTGCTGGGGACTCCCTGGCTGGCCCGGCACAATCCTAAAATTTCGTGGAGACAGGGGGTTCTCCAGGGGTGGTCAGAGGAGTGTTCTGGAAGGTGTTTGGGAGTTTCCATCGGTGCCACGTCGGTGGAGAGTCCAGACCGGGGTTCCACGGTGTGCATTCCCCCCGAGTATGCCGATTTGGCAATCGCTTTCAGTAAAGTGAAAGCGACTAAATTACCACCTTATCGACCGGGAAGGGATTGTAAGATAGATCTCCAGGTAGACGCTGCACTTCCCAAGAGTCACGTGTACCCGCTGTCCCAGGAGGAGACGTGGCAATGGAGACATATGTCACGGAGTCACTGGGACAGGGGTACATTCGGCCCTCCAATAGACCCGTCTCCTCGAGTTTCTTTTTTGTGAGGAAAAAGGAGGGGGTATAGTTACCCTCTACCTCTCATCGCTACGGCGGTGGAATCGTTCCACGGAGCGCAGTTCTTCACAAAACTGGATCTCAGGAGCGCGTATAGTCTGGTGCGTATTCGGAAGGGAGACGAGTGGAAAACCGCATTTAGTACTATATTCGGCCACTATGAGTACCTCGTCATGCTGTATGGGTTAAAAAATGCTCCAGCCGTTTTTCAATCTTTTGTAGACGAGATTCTCAGGGACCTGTGCGGGCAGGGAGTGGTTGTTTATATCGATGACATTCTGATCTACTCGGGCATTCACACCGCGCATGTGTCTTTGGTGCGCAAGGTGCTTGGTAGACTGCTGGAGCATGACCTATACGTCAAGGCTGAGAAATGCGTGTTCTCTAAACGAGCCGTCTCTTTTCTGGGATATCGCATTTCCACCTCGGGGGTAGTGATGGAGGGTGACCGCATTAGGGCCGTGCATAATTGGCCGACTCCGACCACGGTAAAGGAGGTGCAGCGGTTTTTGGGTTTTGCCAACTACTACCGGAGGTTTATCCAGGGTTTTGGCCAGATAGCGGCTCCCATTACCTCACTGCTGAAGGGGGGCCCGGTGCGGTTGCAGTGGTCAGCAGAGGCGGACGGAGCTTTCAACAAGTTGAAGGCGCTGTTCACTGATGCGCCCGTGTTGGCGCATCCGGACCCCTCTCTAGCATTCATAGTGGATGTGGACGCGTCCGAGGCTGGGGTGGGTGCCGTGCTATCACAGCGCTCGGGTACGCCACCAAAACTCTGCCCCTGCGCTTTCTTCTCAAGGAAGCTCAGCCCAGCGGAGCGTAACTATGATGTGGGGGACCGGGAGTTGCTAGCGGTGGTTAGAGCTCTGAAGGTGTGGAGACACTGGTTTGAGGGGGCTAAGCACCCTTTTCTCATCTGGACTGACCACCAGAATCTGGAGTATATTCGGGCAGCTAGGAGACTTAACCCATGTCAGGCAAGTTGGGCCATGTTCTTCACCCGTTTCCGGTTTACTTTGTCTTATAGACCGGGCTCCCAGAACGTGAAGGCTGACGCACTGTCCCGCCTTTATGACACGGAGGATGGGTCCACCGAACCTACTCCCATCCTTCCCGCCTCAAAGCTGGTAGCCCCAGTGGTATGGGAGGTGGACTCGGACATCAAGCGGGCGTTACGTGCTGAACCCGCGCCTCCTCAGTGTCCAGCGGGGCGAAGGTACGTGCCGCTTGGTGTTCGGGACAAACTGATTCGGTGGGCTCACGTCCTACCCTCCTCGGGTCACCCTGGGGTGACGAGTGGGGTGACGAGGACAGTGGGGAGCCTTCAGGGGAGGTATTGGTGGCCTACATTGGCTAAAGACGTTAAGGGTTATGTCTCCTCCTGTTCAGTGTGCGCTCAGAGTAAGGCTCCTAGGCACCTTCCTAGAGGGAAGCTACAACCCCTCTCCGTTCCACAGCGGCCATGGTCACATCTGTCCATAGATTTCCTGACCGATCTTCCACCGTCTCAGGGGAACACCACGGTTCTAGTGATTGTGGATCGGTTCTCTAAGTCCTGCCGTCTCCTCCCGTTGCCCGGTATCCCTAAAGCCCTACAGACTGCGGAGGCATTATTCACCCATGTCTTTCGGCACTACGGGGTGCCGGAGGACATCGTTGCTCATCGGGGCCCCCAATTCACGTCTCGGGTATGGAGAGCGTTCATGGAACGCTTGGGGGTCTCTGTCAGCCTGACTTCCAGTTATCACCCCGAGAGTAATGGGCAGGTGGAGAGAATGAACCAGGAGGTGAGTAGGTTTCTGCGGTCGTATTGCCAGGATCGGCCAGGGGAGTGGGCACGATACATTCCCTGGGCTGAAATGGCTCAGAACTCACTACGCCACTCCTCTACTAACGTGTCCCCTTTTCAGTGTGTGTTGGGGTACCAGCCGGTCCTGGCACCATGGCATCCGAGCCATACCGAGGCTCCTGCGGTGGAGGAATGGGTACAGCGCTCCAAGGAGACCTGGAGGGCCGTCCAGGAATCTCTACGACAAGCGAGTAGACGGCAGAAGAGGAGTGCTGACCGCCACCGCAGTGAGGCCCCCGTGTTTGTACCGGGGGACAGGGTCTGGCTCTCGACCCGAAACCTACCTCTCCGCTTGCCCTGCCGGAAGCTGGGTCCGCAGTTTGTAGGGCCCTTTAAAGTCCTGTGGAGAATAAACGAGGTGTGTTATCGATTACAACTCCCTTCCTATTATCATATTAACCCCTCGTTTCATGTCTCTCCTCAGGCCGGTGGTAGCTGGTCCCCTGCAGGACAGTGAGGTGCCGGAGGTGCCCCCCCCCCCCCCCCTCTGGACATCGAGGGGTCCCCGGCGTACACGATCCGGGCCATTCTGGACTCAAGACGCCGGGTGAGGGGCCTGCAGTACCTCGTGGACTGGGAGGTGTACGGTCCGGAGGAGAGGTGCTGGGTACCGGTGGGGGACATCTTGGATCCATCCATGTTGAGGGATTTCCATCGCCTCCATCCGGATCGCCCTGCACCTCGTCCTCCGGGGCGACCTCGAGGCCGGTGTCAGCGCGCTGCGGGAGCCGCGCGTCAGGGGGGGGGGGGGTACTGTCACAAGTCCGACCGAGGGTGTTTCCCCTTCCAGGGCGGGTGGAGATCGGCGGTCGTCGTCACCGGCCTATTAGCTGCCACTGATTGTTTTTCCTCCCCCTCATTGTATGTTTAGTGGTAGCAACTGTTCATGTTAATTAGTTTGTCTTTATTAGACAGCCGGCCCGCCTGGTTGTTGTGCGGGATTATTTCAATGTAACCTTCGGCTCTGTTGTAAAGGTACGTGTTAGTGCCTGGTCGTGATTTTTTCCATTGTATTTTTTGATTCCCTGTGTTTGGGAACGTAACTTTTGTGAGCACCCTGTGGTGCGTTTGTGCTATTAAAAGAAGCACCGCATTGAACTCTGTCTCCTGATTTTGACTCCACACCCACGACACCCGGAGCATTACACAAATTAACTTCACTACTGCTACATTCAGTGTTTCCTAAACAGCCTCATTCTTTTAGCCACAGACACCCTGGCCTACGTTACCGTGGAAACTGCTACGACCATATGATCCCCAATCAGAGACAACGATAAACAGCTGTCTCTGATTGGGATCCATATCAGGCCAACATAGAAATACACAACATAGAATGCCCACCCCAAATCACACCCTGACCTAACCAAATAGAGAAATATAATGTCTCTCTAAGGTCAGGGCGTGATATTATTACAGCTTGATTTTAGTGCCACGAGATATTGAATCTGAATTTATGCATTTAGAATTCGTATTAATAAATTGCATTTGAATGCAATATGTTTGCATTTGAAATGTACACTTTGAATCATTGAATTCATACATTTAACATGTTTGATTCTAAAGTGAATTGAATTCATTTAAATTTAGATTCAATTGTATATTAAAATTCAACATTTATATATTCAGTTTCAAAATGATAGATATTTAATTCATGGTCTGTGTATGAAGTTTAAAAACTTTGATTTCAGGTTAATCAAAGATCCATATATTTAACTTCTGCATTCAGATTATGTTTTCTGATTTAGTTTTCTAAATTCAGATTAAAAACAACAGCCTGGTACTTACCAGCCAGGATAGGTAGACGAGAACAGATCAAACAGAAACAAACGCTCTATGTTGAAAACAGAAAGCTATCAGTAACAACGGAGCGGACACACACACACAAAGACAGCACTGCGTTGAGGGACATTCATCATGGCTTCTCCAGGACCAACTCGGTCAGAAAATGAACAGCTGCCACAGCCGCACCTCGCAGAGACCCCTACATTCAATCTGCTTGGCTCCCCAGTTGACAGTCATTGGCAAGTCAGACGTATAGACGAACAGATGTGCAGACACACTGAGACTCCTGCATGTATACACATTTAAACCTACACACTTCACTTTCACAAGGGAATATACTGAGTGCACAAAACATTAGGAACACCTTCCTAATATTTAGTTGCACCCCCTTTTGCCCTCAGAACAGCCTAAGTTTGTTGGGGCATGGTCTCTACAAGGTGTCAAAAGCATTCCACAGGGATGCTGGCCCATGTTGACTTCAATGCTCCCCACAGATGTGTCAAGTTGGCTGGATGTCCTTTGGGTGGTGGACCATTCTTGATACACTTGGGAAACTGTTGCGTGTGAAAAACACAGCAGCGTTGCAGTTCTTGACACACTCAAACCGATCCGCCTGGCACCTACTACCATACCCATCCATTCAAAAGGCACTTAAATATTTTGTCATGCCCATTCACCCTCTGAATTGAACACATACACAATCCATGTCTCAATTGTCTCAAGGCTTAAAACTCTTCTTTAACCGGTCTCCTCCCCTTCATCTAGATTGATTGAAGTGGTATTAACAGGTGACATCAATGAGGGATCTTAGCTTAGTCTGTCATGTCGATAAAAAATCATGTCGATAAAAATGACCAGTGTCATTTCTGCACAAAACCAAACAAACAACCACAAACAATGAAACTCAATACCCTAGAGGAAAGTAGAGCACTAGAAGAAAAGTAGAGCACTAGATGAAAAGTAGAGCACTAGATGAAAAGTAGAGCACTAGATGAAAAGTAGAGTGCTAGAAGAAAAGTAGAGCACTAGATGAAAAGTAGAGCACTAGAAGAAAAGTAGAGCACTAGATGAAAAGTAAACCACTAGATGAAAAGTAGAGCACTAGATGAAAAGTAGAGTGCTAGAAGAAAAGTAGAGCACTAGATGAAAAGTAGAGCGCTAGAAGAAAAGTAGAGCACTAGATTAAAAGTAGAGCACTAGAAGAAAAGTAGAGCACTAGATGAAAAGTAGAGCACTAGAAGAAAAGTAGAGCACTAGATGAAAAGTAAACCACTAGATGAAAAGTAGAGCACTAGATGAAAAGTAGAGCACTAGAAGAAAAGTAGAGCGCTAGAAGAAAAGTAGAGCACTAGATGAAAAGTAGAGTGCTAGAAGAAAAGTAGAGCACTAGATGAAAAGTAGAGCGCTAGAAGAAAAGTAGAGCACTAGATGAAAAGTAGAGCACTAGATGAAAAGTAGAGCACTAGAAGAAAAGTAGACCACTAGATGAAAAGTAGAGCACTAGATGAAAAGTAGAACAATAGATGAAAAGTAGAGCGCTAGATGAAAAGTAGAACACTAGATGAAAAGTAGAACACAAGGTAGAAAGTAGACCACTAGATGAAAAGTAGAGCACTAGAAGAAAAGTAGAGCACTAGATGAAAAGTAGACCACTAGATGAAAAGTAAAACAATAGATGAAAAGTAGAGCGCTAGAAGAAAAGTAGAGCACTAAATGAAAAGTAGAGCACTAGAAGAAAAGTAGAGCACTAGATGAAAGGTAGAACAATTGATGAAAAGTAGAGCGCTAGATGAAAAGTAGAGCACTAGATGAAAAGTAGAGCACTAGAAGAAAAGTAGAGCGCTAGAAGAAAAGTAGAGCACTAGTTGAAAAGTAGACCACTAGATGAAAAGTAGAGCACTAGATGAAAAGTAGAACAATAGATGAAAAGTAGAGCACTAGATGAAAAGTAGAGCACTTGATTAAATTAGAGCACTAAATTAATAGTTGAGCACTAGATCAAAAGTAGACCACTAGATTAAAAGTAAGCCACTAGATGAAAATTGGAGCATGATGAAAATTGGAGCACTGGATGACAAGTAGAGCACTATCTTTTCCCAGTCCGTAAGAAAGAGGATACATCCCACTGGCGGAACAAATATTGTCTCACATCATTTCAACTAAATTACGTTTAACCATCGTGGAATAGATGTTGAATTGATGTCTTCGCCAAGTGGGTTGTTTTTCCTCAATAACCCTTTTAAGGAGAGGAAAAGAAAAGAGGATAAAATTGAAGTCATAATATCCTGTATTAATCTTTCAGAAAACATAATAATATAATGTATTACTCTTTCAGAAAACATAATAATATCCTGTATTACTCTTTCAGAAAACATAATAATATCCTGTATTACTCTTTCAGAAAACATAATAATATCCTGTATTACTCTTTCAGAAAACATAATAATATCCTGTATTACTCTTTCAGAAAACATAATAATATCCTGTATTACTTTTTCAGAAAACATAATAATATCCTGTATTACTCTTTCAGAAAACATAATAATATCCTGTATTACTCTTTCAGAAAACATAATAATATCCTGTATTACTCTTTCACAAAACATAATAATATCCTGTATTACTTTTTCAGAAAACATAATAATATCCTGTATTACTCTTTCAGAAAACATCAACATTGTTTTGAGGTCAGAGGAGAGAGGGATCTACTTAAAGCCCAGCTGGAAAGAGGAAAGAGTAATGCTGCTCTATTTCCCCACTTATCCCAGACACACTGAATAGAGAAACTCTGGACAGAGGGCAGAGCACTATAACATAAGACTGGGTATTTCAGAGGGCAGAGCACTATAACACAAGACTGGGTATTTCAGAGGGCAGAGCACTATAACACAAGACTGGGTATTTCAGAGGGCAGAGCACTATAACACAAGACTGGGTATTTCAGAGGGCAGAGCACTATAACACAGGACTGGGTATTTCAGAGGGCAGAGCACTATAACACAAGACTGGGTATTTCAGAGGACAGAGCACTATAACATAAGACAGGGTGTTTCAGAGGACAGAGCACTATAACACAAGACAGGGTGTTTCAGAGGACAGAGCACTATAACACAAGACAGAGTGTTTCAGGGGACAGAGCACTATAACATAAGACTGGGTATTTCAGAGGGCAGAGCACTATAACATAAGACTGGGTATTTCAGAGGGCAGAGCACTATAACACAAGACTGGGTATTTCAGAGGGTAGAGCACTATAACACAAGACTGGGTATTTCAGAGGACAGAGCACTATAACACAAGACAGGGTGTTTCAGAGGACAGAGCACTATAACATAAGACTGGGTATTTCAGAGGGCAGAGCACTATAACATAAGACTGGGTATTTCAGAGGGCAGAGCACTATAACATAAGACTGGGTATTTCAGAGGGCAGAGCACTATAATATAAGACTGGGTATTTCAGAGGGCAGAGCACTATAACACAAGACTAGGTATTTCAGAGGGTAGAGCACTATAACACAAGACTGGGTATTTCAGAGGACAGAGCACTATAACACAAGACTGGGTATTTCAGAGGGCAGAGCACTATAACACAAGACTGGGTATTTCAGAGGGCAGAGCACTATAACACAAGACTGGGTATTTCAGAGGGCAGAGCACTATAACACAAGACTGGGTATTTCAGAGGGCAGAGCACTATAACACAAGACTGGGTATTTCAGAGGGCAGAGCACTATAACACAAGACTGGGTATTTCAGAGGACAGAGCACTATAACACAAGACTGGGTATTTCAGAGGGCAGAGCACTATAACACAAGACTGGGTATTTCAGAGGGCAGAGCACTATAACACAAGACTGGGTATTTCAGAGGACAGAGCACTATAACACAAGACTGGGTATTTCAGAGGGCAGAGCACTATAACACAAGACTGGGTATTTCAGAGGGCAGAGCACTATAACACAAGACTGGGTATTTCAGAGGACATTTGAAGAGGATGTCATTACCCATTCATGAGTAAGGAATAAACGTTCCCCTACATCTGAGTCCCCTTTTAACCAACATATTACCAAATTGTTTCAATAATTGTGTTTTCTTCGCTTTAGCGACCCTTGCAGTGGTGTTAAAGTACCCAATTGTCATACTTGAGTAAAAGCAAAGATTCCTTAATAGAAATTGACTCAAGTAAAAGTGAAAGTCACCCAGTAAAATCATATTTGAGTAAAAGTCTAAAAGTATTCGTTTAAAATATACTCAAGTATCAAAACTAAATGTATTTTCTAAAATATACTTAGTAAAAGTAAAACATATTAAACAAACCAGAAGGCACTGTTTTCGTGTTATGTTCAATTTACGGATAGCCAGGGGCATGATCCAACACTCAGACATCATTTACAAAATATGCATGTGTTTAGTGAGTCCTCCAGATCAGAGGCAGGAGGGATGACCAGGGATGTTCTCTGTTTAGTGAGTCCTCCAGATCAGAGGCAGGAGGGATGACCAGGGATGTTCTCTGTTTAGTGAGTCGTCCAGATCAGAGGCAGTATGGGATGACCAGGGATGTTCTCTGTTTAGTGAGTCCTCCAGATCAGAGGCAGTAGGGATGACCAGGGATGTTCTCTGTTTAGTGAGTCCTCCAGATCAGAGGCAGGAGGGATGACCAGGGATGTTCTCTGTTTAGTGAGTCCTCCAGATCAGAGGCAGTAGGGATGACCAGGGATGTTCTCTTGATAGGTGTGCAAATTACAAACCATACTATACTATATTATACCATGATGTACTATAATATCACACTTTACTGTACCCATACCATACCATACATTTACATTTACATTTAAGTCATTTAGCAGACGCTCTTATCCAGAGCGACATACTATAGCATACCATACTATACCATACTATACCATACCATACTATACCATACTATACTATACCATACCATACCATACTATACCATACTATACCATACTATAACATACTATACTATACCCAACCATACTATACTATAGCATACCATACTATACCATACTATACCATACCATACTATACTGTACTATACTATACCATACCACACTATGGCACACCATACTATAACATACTATACCATACCAAACCATACCATACTATAGCATACCATACTATACCATACTATACCATACCATACCATACCGTACCATACCATACCATACCATACCATACCATACCATACCATACCATACCATACCATACCATACTATGGCATACCATACTATACCATACTATACCATACCATATTATACCATACTATGCTATACCATACCATACTATACCGTACTATACTATACCATACCACACTATGGCATACCATACTATAACATACTATACCATACCAAACCATACCATACTATAGCATACCATACTATACCATACTATACCATACCATACCATACTGTACCATACCATACCATACCATACCATACCATACCATACCATACTATACCATACCATACTATGGCATACCATACTATACCATACTATACCATACCATATTATACCATACTATGCTATACCATACGATACCATACTATACTATACCATACCATACCATACTATAGCATACCATACTATACCATACTATACTATACCATACCATACTATGGCATACTATACCATACTATACCATACCATATTATACCATACTATAGCATACCATACTATACCATACTATACTATACTATACTATACCATACCATACCATACCATACATTTACATTTACATTTAAGTCATTTAGCAGACGCTCTTATCCAGAGCGACATACTATAGCATACCATACTATACCATACTATACCATACCATACTATACCACACTATACTATACTATACTATACCATACCATACTATACCATACTATACCATACTATACCATACTATAACATACTATACTATACCCAACCATACTATACTATAGCATACCATACTATACCATACTATACCATACCATACTATACCGTACTATACTATACCATACCACACTATGGCATACCATACTATAACATACTATACTATACCATACCATACTATACCATACTATACCATACCATACCATACCATACTATACTATACCATATTATACTATACCATACTATACTATACTATACTATACTATACTATACCAAACCATACCATACTATAGCATACCATACTATACCATACTATACCATACCATACCATACTATAGCATACCATACTATACCATACCATACCATACCATACCATACCATACTATACCATACCATACTATGGCATACCATACTATACCATACTATACCATACCATATTATACCATACTATGCTATACCATACTATGCTATACCATACTATACTATACCATACCATACCATACCATACCATACTATAGCATACCATACTATACCATACTATACCATACCATACTATACCAGACTATACCATACCATACTATACCATACCATACTATACCATACCATACCATACCATACCATACCATACCATACCATACCATACCATACTATACTATACTATATCATACCATACTACACCATACTATACTATACCATACCATACCATAACATACTATACCATACTATACTATACTATACCATACCATACCATACCATACCATACCATACCATACCATACTATACTATACTATACTATACTACACTATACTATACTATATCATACCATACTATACTATACTATACTATACTATACTATACTATACTATACTATATCATATCATACCATACTAAACCTACTATACTCTACCATACCATACCATACCATACCATACCATACTATACTATATCATACCATACAAAACAATACCATACTATAGCATACCATACTATACCATACTATACTGTACAATACCATACTATGCTATACTATGCTATACCATACCATACCATATCATACTATACTATACCATAATATACTGCACCATACCATACTATACCATACTATACCATATCATACCATACTATACTACACCATACTATACTATATTATACTATACCATACTATACTATACCAAACCATACCATACTATAGCATACCATACTATACCATACCATACCATACCATACTATAGCATACCATACTATACTATACCATACCATACCATACCATACCATACCATACCATACCATACTATACCATACCATACTATGGCATACCATACTATACCATACTATACCATACCATATTATACCAAACTATGCTATACCATACGATACCATACTATAGCATACCATACTATACCATACTATACTATACCATACCATACTATACCAGACTATACTATACCATACCATACTATACCATACCATACCATACCATACCATACCATACCATACCATACCATACCATACTATACTATACTATATCATACCATACTACACCATACTATACTATACCACACCATACCATAACATACTATACCATACTATACTATACCATACCATACATACCATACCATACCATACTATACGATACTATACTATACTACACTATACTATACTATATCATACCATACTATACTATACTATACTATATCATATCATACCATACTAAACCTACTATACTCTACCATACCATACCATACCATACCATACCATACCATACTATACTATATCATACCATACAAAACAATACCATACTA
The DNA here is from genome assembly GCF_021184085.1 of Oncorhynchus gorbuscha. Lineage (NCBI taxonomy): Eukaryota > Metazoa > Chordata > Actinopteri > Salmoniformes > Salmonidae > Oncorhynchus > Oncorhynchus gorbuscha. The sequence goes on from NC_060178.1 coordinate 104,763,047, forward strand.
TAGCATACCATACTATACCATACCATACCATATCATACTATACTATACCATAATATACTGCACCATACCATACTATACCATACTATACCATATCATACCATACTATACTACACCATACTATACTATATCATACTATACTATAGTACTGACACATATTGACACTTGATGTAAGTCATTTCTAATAGGTGGTAACTGAATGATGGATAATTACAGTAGTCCAAACAGCTTGTTCACCAAGGGGAATTGTACTGTTGGGTGGATCATTTCCCTGCTAATGGTCCCAAGTGTGTGTGTGTGTGTGTGTGTGTGTGTGTGTGTGTGTGTGTGTGTGTGTGTGTGTGTGTGTGTGTGTGTGTGTGTGTGTGTGTGTGTGTGTGTGTGTGTGTGCGTGCGTGTGTGCGTGCGTGCGTGCACGTGCGTGGTCGGTGTGTATGTGTGTGTGTGTGGTGTGCGCATGGTGGGTGTGTGTGTGTGTGTCTAATGTCCCTCAGTAATGGTGAAGGAATCAGTCTTCTCAGCCATTACAGAAACACATTAACAGACTCTACCTAGCTGGCACTACTATCGTATCATCTCTGGGAGTGAGATGATACAAGACTCCACATAGCCGACATCCGCCACCAATCCAAGCCTGCATCCCAAATATTCCCCTATGAATATGAGTGACCACATGTCTTTAGACCCAGGGCCATTGGATGGTGACAGACCCATTGAGGTGCTGGTTTGATGTTATGGGTCTGAAGCATCACATATTCATCCATCAAACAAGAAACAAGGTAACAGTTGTGGAGCAAAAACAGAATAATTTGTCTGAAACACGTCTCCAGCTGACGGAAGCCATGGAGAAGGCCAGCCGTCCTTGACACAATCTGGCAACACTCTCTCCCCACTAGGTTTCTGCTCATAGGATGGTTTCGGCCAGATCACTAGGTCTTTGATATCCTTTTTGGTAGGATGTTTAGAGGCAACTCATACATTAAGTATGTGTGGAGGATTATTCTTATGTCCATTGCCAAGCAATCCGAGTGTAGTTGAATATTTTATTAAATGCAAGAGACAAAGTGCTACTTTAACCAGCTGGCTTTGGAATATATGCATTCCCCCCCATTTCCAGTTTATTCAGCTCCAGTAAGTGTTCCAGTATAATTAAGCAATAAGACCAGAGGAGGTGTGGTATATATATATATCACAGCTAAGGGATGTTTTTAAGCACGACACAACGGCTGGATAAAGCCCTTAGCCATGGTATATTGGCCATATACTATAAACCACCAAGGTGGCGTATTGCTATTATAAACGGGTTACCAATGTAATTAGAGCAGTAAAAATATTTTTTTTTGTCATACCCGTGTCAAACAGTCTGATATACCACGGCTGTCAGCCACTCAGCATTCAGGGCTTGAACCTAACAGTTTATACTATGTTTTATACAGCCTTCTAGGTTTGCTTCCCAAATGGCTCTCCATTCCCTACATAGTGCACTCTATAGTGAATAGGGTTCCGTTAGGATAGCCAACTTTGACCTTCCCCATACAACTGTCTAAACAGCCTCTCTTTTCTCAGCGATCTAGAGCCCCTTCCTGTCTCCTTTAACCTCTTCCTGTCTCCTTTAACCTCTGCCTGTTACAGGGTTCTTGATAAGTCAGAGCTGTAACCTCACCCAGTAATACATCCTAAATAAAATACCTCCTCTACCCTTCCCTCCTCCTTTCCCTCTTTACCTCACCCCCCTTTCCCTCTCCACCTCTGTTGTCCTCTACACCTCTCTCACCTGGCTTTGTCGCTACAATTTAATTGGCTGCTAATGATTATGTATTTGAATGTATGATTTTACTGCCTCTACAAATAAGACAAGTGTGTCTGGGGTGGATTAAGTCAGAGAGAGTGTGTGTGTGTGTGTGTGTGTGTGTGTGTGTGTGTGTGTGTGTGTGTGTGTGTGTGTGTGTGTGTGTGTGTGTGTGTGTGTGTGTGTGCGTGCGTGCGTGCGTGCGTGCGTGCGTGCGTGCGTGCGTGCGTGCGTGCGTGCGTGCGTGCGTGCGTGCGTGTGTGTGTGTCTGTGTGAGAGTGAGTGAGTGCGTGTGTGTGTGTGGAAGCCAGAGAGTGAGCAATCATTAATCTACACTCTCTGTTCTCTTTTCCCAGATAGATTAAGGTTTAACCAACATCAAGCCTTTGAAAGGAAGAATTAAATGAAATCCAATTACAATTACCCATGATATAGAGATTACTCAAATATAGATCATTCATGATATAGTGATTACCCATCATATAGAGATTACCCATGATATAGAGATTACATCACATCAGAGTGTGGCCTCGTGACCTTAGTTTGCACGCACGCACACACACACACACACACACACACACACACACACACACACACACACACACACACACACACACACACACACACACACACACACACACACACACACACACACACACACACACACACACACACACACACACACACACACACACACTAATATAAAAAGCCTATTGAGCCATCTCATTAATTCAATGTTTGGTATAGTGGGCTTTGATTTGCTCTGGCCATGACAGGCCAAGCTCCAGCACACAGCCTGGTTGGCTCACCTAATGGAAGCATTTTATAATGTTAGCATGCAGGAAGCAAACGTTTTACTTCATAGCTATCAGCTAGCTATATGTGAATTGTAATAATGTAGCTAACCCAGATAGTTCGACAGTCAAAAATGACCTACAACTAATGTTAAGCAAGGTAGATGTACATTCTTTGTGGTTAGCTAGCTAGCTACCAATTCTTTGTGGCTATCTGGCTAGTTAACAGTAGTAGCTAGCCAGTTAGCCCTGTTGACTTAGTATGGGCTTGCTACCTACACACACTACAGTGGGTATTGTTGGCAGGTAACCATGCCAAATTTAACACAGCAACCATGCCAAACATAACGTATCAAGATAAAATATTGTAGTCAGACAGCATATGAGATGTGAATGGGCAACATTTAATTCCAAAGTCAGAGTTTATTTGCTCTCACTTCAGCTCAAATAATGTCCGCCATTCATTACAATATATTTTGAGTAATTTTTTACATGGTTGCATTATATTTCTGTGCATACTTTCCGTTGAAGCTTGCATCAATGCATGCTTCAAAATACAAAAAATAAAGAATGTTATTAGATCTTCAACCAAAACCAAGGTTATACAACACCCAATTCCCCTGTATGAAAAAGAAATGACCCGATTACACTCAATAACCAGTTGTGCCACCATTTGCTGCAATGACCGCAACCAAAAGCTTCCTGTAGTTGTTGATCAGTATCTCACGTCACTGTGTAGGATTCTGGCCCACTCTTCCATGCAGAACTGCTGTAATTTAATTTGTGTGTTTTCAAGCATGAACTGCTAATTTCAAGTCCTGCCACAACATCTCAATTTGGATTAACTCTAGATTTCACCATTACAAAACTTCAAATTTGTATTTTGTTTGCCATTTTCATGTAGACTTGATTGTGTGTTCTGGATCATTGTCATGCTGCAAGACCCAGCAGCGTTTCAGTTTCAGCTCACAGCCAGATGGCCTGACGTTCTCCTGTATACAGAGCAGAATGCATGGTTCCTTCTGAAAAGGCAAGTCATCCAGGTACAGAGCCAGCAAAGCATCTCCAAACCATCACACTACCACCACCACGCTTGACTGTTGGTATGAGGTTCTTACTGTGGAATGCAGTGTTTGGTTTTCACCAGGCATAATAGGACCCATGTTGTCCAAAAATGTATAATTTTTTAATTATCTGTCCATATAACATTTTTTCTAAGAGTCTTGATAATCATCCAGGTGCTTCCAGGTGCTTTTTGGATGAGATGGGTCGCAATATCCATGGCTAAAAACAAACACTGCATTCCACAGTAAGAACCTCATACCAATGGTCAAGCATTTGGTTGCTGTCGTTGCAGCTAAAGGTGAGTGTATTGAGTGTAAGTGAGCAATTCCTTTTCCACTCAGGGGCATTCGGTGTTGCAAACTTTGTTCATGAAATACAAGAAGTATAAGTATAAAATAAGTATAACTCAGATTCCCTTTATCTAATATTAGGTTTGGTTGAAGATCTGATAACATTCAGTATAAAACATGTGCAAAGACAGAGACAATTAGAAAGGGGGCAAGTACTTTTTGACAGCACCATACGGGGCGCCAGGGTAGCCTAGTGGTCAGAGTGTTGGACTAGTAAATGAAAGGTTGCAAGTTCAAATCCCTGAGCTGACAAGGTACAAATCTGTCGTTCTACCCCTGAACAGCCAGTTAACAGACTGTTCCTAGGCCATCATTGAAAATAATAATTTGTTCTTAACTGACTTGCCAAGGTATTAAAAAATGTCCAAACGGAGGATGCATTTGAAAAGTGCCCTCCGTTTTGTATTCTTTTATTTTGAACACAAAGAAGTTACATTTAGCATCCAACGGGGCTGTAAAATTACGTGTCCCTAATGACAGGGGCCTGTAGGGCTCTAGTCAAAGGTAGTGCACTATGAATGGGACATATCCAAAGTATATTTTTGTATTAGGTACATGCCTCTGTTTGTGCGAATGGCAGTTTTGGGGCATAACATATATAAAATAGCTGTGTGCCAAAGTGAGAGTCTTGTAATTACTATCTTCAAATATGAGCTCTTCAAACAGGATATGGTGACAGCGGTAATTTCACAGTCCACTGGAAGGAGAACAAGACATCATATAAAATGTCTACCTGAATGAAGGTTTGTTTAAAAACAACGGATATGTCCTAATACACCATATTCCCTATAAAGTGCACTACTTTTGACAAGGGTCCATAGTAGTGCACTTTATAGGGAATATGGTGCCATTTGGGACGCCAGTACACGCTCCTGTGCACGCATGCACACACACACACACACACGCACAATCCTGGCTCACCTTGCACACTTGAGGGAGCATTGTTTACTTGGCAGCCTTATGTATGTTTACCTTGGCAATAAATATGCAAATGTCTAAAACTCAATACACTCAGACCTCCTGCATTTGACATGCATGGAGAGAGAGAGTGAGAGAGAGAGAGAGAGAGAGAGAGAGAGAGAGAGAGAGAGAGAGAGAGAGAGAGAGAGAGAGAGAGAGAGAGAGAGAGAGAGAAAACGCAGACAGAAAAGAACCATCCATGCCTGTTTAGAAAAATGACTTCTTGCTTCGAAGACATGCTTTCACATTATGGACCTCACTCATTCCTCGGTCTGAAATGAAGGGAATGGCTGGTATTAATAAACAGAATGATATTAGCCACATGTGGGAAATGGGCAGTTGGTGTTGCTTAAACAGAAAACATTACCATAATCATTCCCCCTCAGACATTATTATGTTGCAGAGAGGTGTCAGAGACAGAGGGATTTCATTTGATAATACTATAATATAAAACAAACACTCCTCTTCAATGTGTTCCTGTCCTTTCCTCTCCTCTCCTCTTCTCCTCTCATCCTCTAGCCCCTAATGGTGTGAGTGAGACAGAACTAAAGAAATGGAAGAGAGAGCTGGTGTTGTTTCCTCCTTAAATGAAATCCTTATCAGCTCTCTCAGTGGGGGGAGATTGGGCGAGATAATTAAAACAGTGATTACCTTAAATAACTCCTGGAGCTTTTTATACAGTACATTCCAACAACTGTTCTTTTTCTAGCCATTTATCAAAGTTCAAATCAAAGTTTATAAATCACGTACACAGATTTACGTTATCGCAGAAGTAGAAACATGTCTGTGTTGCTAGCTCTAACAGCGTCTGTGTTTCTAACTCCAACATGTCTGTGTTTCTAACTCCAACAGCGTCTGTGTTTCTAACTCCAACAGTGTCTGTGTTTCTATCTCCAACAGTGTCTGTGTTTCAAACTCCAACAGTGTCTGTGTTTCTATCTCCAACAGTGTCTGTGTTTCTAACTCCAACAGTGTCTGTGTTTCTAGCTCCAACAGTGTCTGTGTTTCTAACTCCAACAGTGTCTGTGTTTCTAACTCCAACAGTGGCTGTGTTTCTAGCTCCAACAGTGTCTGTGTTTCTAACTCCAACAGTGTCTGTGTTTCTAACTCCAACAGGGTCTGTGTTTCTATCTCCAACAGTGTCTGTGTTTCTAGCTACAACAGTGTCTGTGTTTTTAGCTCCAACAGTGTCTGTATTTCTAACTCCAACAGTGTCTGTGTTTCTAACTCCAACAGTGTCTGTGTTTCTAGCTCCAACAGTGTCTGTGTTTCTAGCTCCAACAGTGTCTGTGTTTCTAGCTCCAACAGTGTCTGTGTTTCTAACTCCAACAGGGTCTGTGTTTCTATCTCCAACAGTGTCTGTGTTTCTAGCTACAACAGTGTCTGTGTTTTTAGCTCCAACAGTGTCTGTATTTCTAACTCCAACAGTGTCTGTGTTTCTAACTCCAACAGTGTCTGTGTTTCAAACTCCAACAGTGTCTGTGTTTCTATCTCCAACAGTGTCTGTGTTTCTAACTCCAACAGTGTCTGTGTTTCTAACTCCAACAGTGTCTGTGTTTCTAACTCCAACAGGGTCTGTGTTTCTATCTCCAACAGTGTCTGTGTTTCTAACTCCAACAGTGTCTGTGTTTCTAGCTCCAACAGTGTCTGTGTTTCTAACTCCAACAGGGTCTGTGTTTCTATCTCCAACAGTGTCTGTGTTTCTAGCTACAACAGTGTCTGTGTTTCTATCTCCAACAGTGTCTGTGTTTCAAACTCCAACAGTGTCCGTGTTTCTATCTCCAACAGTGTCTGTGTTTCTATCTCCAACAGTGTCTGTGTTTCTAGCTCCAACAGTGTCTGTATTTCTAACTCCAACAGTGTCTGTGTTTCTAACTCCAACAGTGTCTGTGTTTCAAACTCCAACAGTGTCTGTGTTTCTATCTCCAACAGTGTCTGTGTTTCTAACTCCAACAGTGTCTGTGTTTCTAACTCCAACAGTGTCTGTGTTTCAAACTCCAACAGTGTCTGTGTTTCTATCTCCAACAGTGTCTGTGTTTCTAACTCCAACAGTGTCTGTGTTTCTAGCTCCAACAGTGTCTGTGTTTCTATCTCCAACAGTGTCTGTGTTTCTAGCTCCAACAGTGTCTGTATTTCTAACTCCAACAGTGTCTGTGTTTCTAACTCCAACAGTGTCTGTGTTTCTAGCTCCAACAGTGTCTGTGTTTCTAGCTCCAACAGTGTCTGTGTTTCTAGCTCCAACAGTGTCTGTGTTTCTAACTCCAACAGTGTCTGTGTTTCTATCTCCAACAGCATCTGTGTGTATAGCTCCAACAGTGTCTGTGATTCTAGCTCCAACAGTGTCTGTGTTTCTAGCTCCAACAGTGTCTGTGTTTCTAACTCCAACAGTGTCTGTGTTTCTAGCTCCAACAGTGTCTGTGTTTCTAACTTCAACATCAGTAATACCTAGCAAATATATATATATATATATATTTAAAAAGTGCACACATTCCATACATGCACTCAAACATATTCAGTTGGCTGTTTTGTGTTGTCCTTGCTGTTTTGTGTTGTCCTTGCTGTTCTGTGTTGTCCTTGCTGTTCTGTGTTGTCCTTGCTGTTTTGCCCCTGCTGTTTTGTCTTGTCCTTGCTGTTTTGCCCCTGCTGTTTTGTCCTGTCCTTGCTGTTTTGTGTTGTCCTTGCTGTTCTGTGTTGTCCTTGCTGTTCTGTGTTGTCCTTGCTGTTTTGTCCTGTCCTTGCTGTTTTATGTTGTCCTTGCTGTTCTGTGTTGTCCTTGCTGTTTTGTGTTGTCCTTGCTGTTTTGTGTTGTCCTTGCTGTTCTGTGTTGTCCTTGCTGTTCTGTGTTGTCCTTGCTGTTTTGTGTTGTCCTTGCTGTTTTGTGTTGTCCTTGCTGTTTCGTGTTTTCCTTGCTGTTTTGTGTTGTCCTTGCTGTTCTGTGTTGTCCTTGCTGTTTTGCGTTGTCCTTGCTGTTTGTGTTGTCCTTGCTGTTCTGTGTTGTCCTTGCTGTTCTGTGTTGTCCTTGCTGTTCTGTGTTGTCCTTGCTGTTTTGTGTTGTCCTTGCTGTTTCGTGTTGTCCTTGCTGTTTTGTGTTGTCCTTGCTGTTTCGTGTTGTCCTTGCTGTTTTGTGTTGTCCTTGCTGTTCTGTGTTGTCCTTGCTGTTCTGTGTTATCCTTGCTGTTCTGTGTTTTCCTTGCTGTTTTGTGTTGTCCTTGCTGTTCTGTGTTGTCCTTGCTGTTCTGTGTTGTCCTTGCTGTTTTGTGTTGTCCTTGCTGTTCTGTGTTGTCCTTGCTGTTTTGCGTTGTCCTTGATGTCTTTTATTTTTTTCAATGTTGTTTTCTGTTTTGCTTTGACTTAATTTTTTTCTCTTGTTTCTCTTTTGTGGATTTTGTTGGTTGCTTTTTCTCGGGGGGGGGGGGGGTCTTGTAGGGAGTTGACCCTGGTTGCTTCCGTGTTTCGCTCTGGATGGGAGGCTGTTAGATGACTAATGTGATGTAGTTGTTGAGCGGCTTCACTGCAAGTATATTGTATGTTTTAAAAATTAAAATAAAAACATAAGTCAGAGCCCAGTACATACAAATATATAAGGGATAGTCAATGTGTTCTCAGGAAAATAGTGAACGATGTGGATGGTGTGTTAAACGACGCGCCAGCAGATCTGATCTTCTACTAAGTTGCATTATATTCCAGAGATAGAGAGCATAGAGCCCTGGGTTGATTATACATTTTATTCCAATGACTATAATTTAACACATTTGCCACTACAAATGTGTTCAACATCCACTGAAGTAGCAAGAAAGTTTACTAGAGAGTTACAGTAGTTGCCTTGGTAACCAAACAAACCATTTGTCTAGAATGGAAACTGAATTCAACAATACAGTAACTTTCATGTTTTCAAATCAACTTTTCCTTTCAAAAGCAGCTCAAACAATAGAACATGTAAGAATGAAATCTACCATGCCATTGAATCTACCATGCTATATTATGCATTATCGGTACATAATGCCTGCTCTGGAATGCCCTTCAAGCCATTCGGAATGGAGCATTCAACAATGCAATTATATAAATATATTTCTAAAGTGGGAAGTTCGAGCACTGAATGCTGATTGGCTGACAGACTGAATTCCACGGGGTGCGAAAAAACATTTATTTTTACTGCTCTAATGATGTTAGTAACCAGTTTATAACAGCAATAAGGCACGTCAGGATTTGTAGTATATGGCCGATATACAATGGCTAAGGGCTGTATCCACACACTCCGCATTGCGTAGCTAAGAACAGCACTTAGCATTGGTATATCGGTAATATACCACACCACCTCAGGCTTTATTGCTTAAATATTATATATATGAACCGTATATGAATGTAAAAAAATGAGTTATACAGTATTGGATGAACCATGACTAGAATACAGTATATACATATGAAGTGGGTAAAACAGTATGTATTCCATGTTCATGTGACCAGTGTCCAATGACTCTATGTACATTGGGCAGCAGTCTCTGAGGTACAGGGTAGAGTACCAGGCGGTAGCTGGCTAGAACAGTGACTGAAGCTAGTGGTGACTGTTTAATAGTCTGATGGCCTGGAGATAAAAGCTGTTTTTCAGCTTGGGTCCCAGCTTGGGTCCCAGCTTTAACGAACCTGTACTGTCTTGGCCTCTCTTCTCCCCCTCGCGCTCTGTCAATTCAATTGAAGGGTTTTATTACCATGGGAAACATGTGTTTACATTGCCAAAGCAAGTGAAATAAACAATGAAAAATTAACAGTAAACATTACACTCAAAAGTTTGTTTTCTCTCTCTCTCTCTCTCTCTCTCTCTCTCTCTCTCTCTCTCTCTCTCTCTCTCTCTCTCTCTCTCTCTCTCTCTCTCTCTCTCTCTCTCTCTCTCTCTCTCTCTCTCTCTCTCTCTCTCTCTCTCTCTCTCTCTCTCTCTCTCTCTCTCTCTCAACCTTCCCTTTCATCCGCACCAAGGCATCTGTTATCTAAGGGATGACAGTTCCATTATCGACTGCCAGACCCTTACTGCTGCGCTGTGAGTTGTGACGCACACACACATACACACTCCTCCAGACAACTTAAGAAAGAGAGACAAAGAATGACGACCAGAGCATTTGCTGATGGGACGGGTTGCCAGGTAGTTCCTCTATAACAGCCTCTATTATTCCATCAAAGACCTTGATGATAGCTGCCAATCTGGCAACCAATTTCATTTTAAGACTACAGTCAATCTGGATTCTTATTTTTATTCCAAAACCACTGGCTTTATCAAAGGGTACAGGCCAGAGCCTAAACACACCAACAGCCTCTTTCCCTCCATGTCACCTTATTATATACTTCATATCTAAAGAACAGGTATCTTAACACCCACGTTAGCATTGTCAGAATAAGACTGCGGTCTCAGTGTGAACGAATACATACAGAGTCAGACCTGAGTTTAAATCGTGTCAAATACCTTAGCTGGGTTTGATTGAAGTTGTCTGGCGCAATTTAATAAAACAGTCATAAAACTGCAAACCCCGCCCATCTGGCACTCTAAACATGCTAAAACAAAAGCTACAATTATAAGAAAGTTTTCAAATAGTATTTGAACCAAGGTTGGCACAGAGTTGGTCTTTATTGTCTATAGACTGTATGCAGTTACAGGGAAAAGAGTTGGGAAGTGACAGCTGGGCCTTCTGTCATTGTTCTTGCTAGTGAGGACATGGTACAGTGTGTGTGTGTGTGTGTGTGTGTGTGTGTGTGTGTGTGTGTGTGTGTGTGTGTGTGTGTGTGTGTGTGTGTGTGTGTGTGTGTGTGTGTGTGTGTGTGTGTGTGTGTGTGTGTGTGTGTGTGTGTGTGTGTGTGTGTGTGTGTGTGTGTGTGTGTGTGTGTGTGTGTGTGTACAGCATGTGGATCGAGGAGAGACACACGTTCTGGTCCAACACTTCGAGATTTAATTAGTTTTGAAGTACAAGTCATCTGCCTGCCTGACCGGCCTCAACACTAGCCACACACACACACAAACGGACCGATATGCATCTGGTTTAACTGAATAGTGTCTGCTATGCAATCTGTAAATTGCCACCTTATCCTGTACCACATCCCTATCCTCTACCACCTCCCTGTATATTCCTCTACCACCTCCCTGTATATTCTTCTACCACCTCCCTGTATATTCCTCTACCACCTCCCTGTATATTCCTCTACCACCTCCCTGTATATTCCTCTAACACCTCCCTGTATATTCCTCTACCACCTCCCTGTATATTCCTCTACCACCTCCCTGTATATTCCTCTACCACCTCCCTGTATATTCCTCTACCACCTCCCTGTATATTCCTCTAACACCTCCCTGTATATTCCTCAACCACATCCCTGTATATTCCTCTACCACCTCCCTGTATATTCATCTACCACTTCCCTGTATATTCCTCTACCACCTCCCTGTATATTCCTCTACCACCTCCCTGTATATTCCTCTACCACCTCGCTGTATATTCATCTACCACCTCCCTGTATATTCCTCTACCACCTCCCTGTATATTCCTCTACCACCTCCCTGTATATTCCTCTACCACCTCCCTGTATATTCCTCTAACACCTCCCTGTATATTCCTCAACCACATCCCTGTATATTCCTCTACCACCTCCCTGTATATTCATCTACCACTTCCCTGTATATTCCTCTACCACCTCCCTGTCACTCACCTGTATATTCATCTACCACCTCCCTGTATATTCCTCTACCACCTACCTGTCATCTCACCTGTATATTCATCTACCACCTCCCTGTATATTCCTCTACCACCTCCCTGTCATCTCACCTGTATATTCATCTACCACCTCCCTGTATATTCCTCTACCACCTCCCTGTCATCTCACCTGTATATTCATCTACCACCTCCCTGTATATTCCTCTACCACCTCCCTGTCATCTCACCTGTATATTCTTCTACCACCTCCCTGTATATTCCTCTACCACCTCCCTGTCAACTCACCTGTATATTCCTCTACCACCTCCCTGTCAACTCACCTGTATATTCATCTACCACCTCCCTGTATATTCCTCTACCACCTCCCTGTCATCTCACATGTATAGTCATCTACCACCTCCCTGTATATTCATCTACCACCTCCCTGTATATTCCTCTACCACCTCCCTGTCAACTCACCTGTATATTCCTCTACCACCTCCCTGTCAACTCACCTGTATATTCATCTACCACCTCCCTGTATATTCCTCTACCACCTCCCTGTCATCTCACCTGTATATTCATCTACCACCTCCCTGTATATTCCTCTACCACCTCGCTGTCAACTCACCTGTATATTCATCTACCACCTCCCTGTATATTCCTCTACCACCTCCCTGTCATCTCAACTGTATATTCATCTACCACCTCCCTGTATATTCCTCTACCACCTCCCTGTATATTCCTCTACCACTTCCCTGTATATTCCTCTACCAACCCCCTGTCAGCTCAACTGTATATTCATCTACCACCTCCCTGTATATACCTCTACCACCTCCCTGTCATCTCACCTGTATATTCATCTACCACCTCCCTGTATATTCCTCTACCACCTCCCTGTCAACTCACCTGTATATTCCTCTACCACCTCCCTGTCAACTCACCTGTATATTCATCTACCACCTCCCTGTATATTCCTCTACCACCCCCCTGTCATCTCACCGGTATATTCATCTACCACCTCCCTGTATATTCCTCTACCACCTCCCTGTATATTCCTCTACCACCTCCCTGTATATTCATCTACCACCTCCCTATCATGTCACCTGTATATTCCTCTACCACCTCCCTGTCATCTCACCTGTATATTCATCTACCACCTCCCTGTATATTCCTCTACCACCTCCCTGTCATCTCACCTGTATATTCATCTACCACCTCCCTGTATATTCCTCTACCACCTCCCTGTCATCTCACCTGTATATTCATCTACCATCTCCCTGTATATTCCTCTACCACCTCCCTGTCATCTCACCTGTATATTAATCTACCACCTCCCTGTATATTCCTCTACCACCTCCCTGTATATTCATCTACCACCTCCCTGTCAACTCACCTGTATATTCCACTACCACCTCCCTGTCAACTCACCTGTATATTCCTCTACCACCTCCCTGTATATTCATCTACCACCTCCCTGTCAACTCACCTGTATATTCCTCTACCACCTCCCTGTCATCTCACCTGTATAGTCATCTACCACCTCCCTGTATATTCATCTACCACCTCCCTGTCATCTCACCTGTATATTCATCTACCACCTCCCTGTCAACTCACCTGTATATTCCACTACCACCTCCCTGTCAACTCACCTGTATATTCCTCTACCACCTCCCTGTATATTCATCTACCACCTCCCTGTCAACTCACCTGTATATTCCTCTACCACCTCCCTGTCAACTCACCTGTATATTCCTCTACCACCTCCCTGTCATCTCACCTGTATATTCATCTACCACCTCCCTGTATATTCATCTACCACCTCCCTGTCATCTCACCTGTATATTCATCTACCACCTCCCTGTATATTCCTCTATCGCCTCCCTGTATATTCATCTACCACCTCCCTGTATATTAATCTACCACCTCCCTGTATATTCCTCTACCACCTCCCTGTCAAATCACCTGTATATTCCTCTACCATCTCCCTGTCACCTCACCTGTATATTCATCTACCACCTCCCTGTATATTCCTCTACCACCTCCCTGTCATCTCACCTGTATATTCATCTATCACCTCCCTGTATATTCCTCTACCACCTCCCTGTCAACTCACCTGTATATTCATCTACCACCTCCCTGTATATTCTTCTACCACCTCCCTGTCAACTCACCTGTATATTACTCTACCACCTCCCTGTCATCTCACCTGTATATTCATCTACCACCTCCCTGTATATTCCTCTACCACCTCCCTGTCATCTCACCTGTATAGTCATCTACCACCTCCCTGTATATTCCTCTACCACCTCCCTGTCAACTCACCTGTATATTCCTCTACCACCTCCCTGTCATCTCACCTGTATATTCATCTACCACCTCCCTGTATATTCATCTACCACCTCCCTGTCATCTCACCTGTATATTCATCTACCACCTCCCTGTATATTCCTCTACCACCTCCCTGTCATCTCACCTGTATATTCATCTACCACCTCCCTGTATATTCATCTACCACCTCCCTGTATATTCCTCTACCACCTCCCTGTCAACTCACCTGTATATTCCTCTACCACCTCCCTGTCAACTCACCTGTATATTCATCTACCACCTCGCTGTATATTCCTCTACCACCTCCCTGTCAACTCACCTGTATATTCCTCTACCACCTCCCTGTCAACTCACCTGTATATTAATCTACCACCTCCCTGTATATTCCTCTACCACCTCCCTGTCATCTCACCTGTATATTCATCTACCATCTCCCTGTATATTCCTCTACCACCTCCCTGTCATCTCAACTGTATATTCATCTACCACCTCCCTGTATATTCCTCTACCACCTCCCTGTATATTCCTCTACCACCCCCCTCTATATATTCTCCTACCACCTCCCTGTATATTCCTCTACCACCTCCCTGTATATTCCTCTACCACCTCCCTGTATATTCCTCTACCACCTCCCTGTATATTCCTCTACCACCTCCCTGTATATTCCTCTACCACCTCCCTGTATATTCCTCTACCACCTCCCTGTATATTCCTCAACCACCTCACTGTATATTCATCTACCACCTCCGTGTATATCCCTCTACCACCTCCCTGTATATTCCTCTACCACTTCCCTGTATATTCCTCTACCACCTCCCTGTATATTCCTCTACCACCTCCCTGTATATTCCTCTACCACCTCCCTGTATATTCCTCTACCACCTCCCTGTATATTCCTCAACCACCTCACTGTATATTCATCTACCACCTCCGTGTATATCCCTCTACCACCTCCCTGTATATTCCTCTACCACTTCCCTGTATATTTCTCTACCACCTCCCTGTCAACTCATCTGTATATTCATCTACCACCTCCGTGTATATCCCTCTACCACCTCCGTGTATATCCCTCTACCACCTCCCTGTATATTCCTCTACCACCTCCCTGTCAACTCATCTGTATATTCATCTACCACCTCCCTGTATATTCCTCTACCACCTCCCTGTCATCTCACCTGTGTATTCATCTACCACCTCCCTGTATATTCCTCTACCACCTCCTTGTCATCTCACCTGTATATTCCTCTACCACCTCCCTGTCAACTCACCTGTATATTCCTCTACCACCTCCCTGTCATCTCACCTGTATATTCATCTACCACCTCCCTGTATATTCCTCTACCACCTCCCTGTATATTCATCTACCACCTCCCTATCATCTCACCTGTATATTCATCTACCACCTCCCTGTATATTCATCTACCACCTCCCTGTATATTCATCCCCCACCTCCCTGTATATTCATCTACCACCTCCCTGTATATTCATCCCCCACCTCCCTGTATATTCATCCCCCACCTCCCTGTCAACTCACCTGTATATTCATCCCCCACCTCCCTGTCAACTCCCCTGTATATTCCTCTACTTTATCTTCTATTGTCTCTGCTTATACTCATCTCAGGTTTTCTTGGTTTACTATCCCTGTTTTCTACACCCCCTACTCTCTCTCTTGCTCCCTCTTTCCCACCCTCCCTCCATCCCTCTTCATGTCACTGTCCCTCCTTCTCTGCCACCCTAACTCCCTGCCTTGATCATTCCCTCTCACTCTCTCTCTCTCCGGTGCATGTTCTTGCCTCTAGTTCCATTATGATGTCTTCAGCTCTGTCTCCTTGACCCATGGTGCTTTGTTGCCAATGCCAGTTTTTTTTATGAGGCCAAACATACACACACACACACACAGACATACAGAGAGCAGCTTAAAACCTAGGTCTCTGCCTTGACAGTTACGGTTAGCTATAACTCTGATTACCAGAATACTTCACAAGTAGAATCAAGGTCCTCAACTTGAAAACCATCTCAACATATATAAATATATGGTACATATATAAATATCTGTACCAACATACATAAGTATTTGTACTAACACAGATAAACATCTGCACAATGACTGAAAGTCTATGGGATCAGCTACCATTCCGATATACTTCCAGTTATTACGCTAGTTAGCAATCACTCACAAAACTACCTTCAACTTCCTTCAAACTGTATGACGAGACATACAAATTGTCAATACAGGACTAAGATACAGGACAAAACCTACTACACCGGCTCTGACACTCGTTGGATGTGGCAAGGCTTGCAAACTTTCACGGATTACAAAGGGAAACCCAGCCTCGAGCTGCCCAGTGACGTGCACCTACCAGATGAGCTAAATTACTTCAATGCTGACTTCGAGGCTAGCAATAATGAGCCATGCATTAGAGCACCAGCTGTTTGGGTTGACTTTGTGATCATGCTCTCCATATCCGATGACCTTTAAACAGGTTAACAGTCACAAGGCCAAATGGATTACCAGGACACATATTCAGACCACGTGCTGACCAGCTGGCAAATGTCTTCACTGACATTTTAACCTCTTCCTGACATAGTCTGTAATACCTACATGTTTCAAGCAGACCACCATACACCCCTGTGTCCAAGAACGCCAAGGTAACCTGCCTAAATGACTATCGCACCGTAACACTCACATCTGTAGCCATGAAATGCTTTGAAAGGCTGGTCATGGCTCACATCAACACCATCATCCAAGACACCCTGGACCCACTCCAACTTGCATACCCCACCCCCAACAGATCCACAGATTATGCAATCTATTAGTCACTTCACACTGCTTTTTCCACCAACGTGAAAATGCTGTTCATTGACTACAGATCAGCATTCAACACCATAGTGCCGTCCAAGCTCATCACTAAGCCAAGGACCCTGGGAATGAACACATCAGGCAACAAAACATCCAGCATACTGACCCTCAACCTGGGGTGCCCTGAGCGATGCGTGCTCAGTCTTCTCCTGTATTCCCTGTTCACACACACGACTGTGTGGCCACGCACGACTCCAACGACATCATTAAGTTTGCCACCGACATGACAGTGGAGGCCTGACCACCGACGACGATGAGACAGCCTATAGGGAGGAGGTCAGCGATCTGGCAGTGTGGTGCCAGGACAACAACCTGTTATGTCCTCATGTGTATGACCCCAGGAAGACTAGCTGCCATTCACACATTGGCTTCAGCTAATGGGGATCCTAATAAATATAATCAATTCATGAGTTCCTCTGACTCTGGGTAAGTAAATCTCACACAATTTGTTTAAAGTACTCTGTGAACTGAGGGTATTTGTGAGCATGTAGGCAGCACAATGTATGAGGGTTTACATGGCCGTGTGTGTGTGTCTGTGTGTGTGCGTGTGCGTGTGCGTATGTGTGTCTGTTTATGTGTGTGTGTGTTTGTGGTTGTGCGTGTGCGTGTGTGTTTATGTGTGTGTGTGTGTGTTTGTGCTTGTGCGTGTGCGTGTGTGTTTATGTGTGTGTGTGTGTTTGTGCTTGTGCGTGTGCGTGTGTGTTTATGTGTGTGTGTGTGTTTGTGTCTGTTTATGTGTGTGTGTGTTTATGTGTGTGTGTGTTTATGTGTGTGTGTTTATGTGTGTGTGTTTGTGTGTGTGTTTATGTGTGTGTGTGTGTTTGTGCTTGTGCTTGTGATTGTGCGTGTGTGTTTATGTGTGTGTGTGTTTGTGCTTGTGCGTGTGCGTGTGTGTTTATGTGTGTGTGTGTGTTTATGTGTGTGTGTGTTTATGTGTGTGTGTGTTTATGTGTGTGTGTGTTTATGTGTGTGTGTGTTTATGTGTGTGTGTTTGTGCTTGTCCCTCGTCGTCAGTTCCCTCACATCATCTCCTTTATGACACATTTTTATTAAACATTCTCTTGTTTTCCTCTCTTTTCTTCGTGTTATCTTACTCCTGTACCCTCCTTCCCCTTACTCCCTCATGCACGGTCTTAAGACTTGATCAGTCATCTCCTGTGAATGGTATTTTCCTATTCAGGTAGTCTTGTTCTGTGTTCTCCCTCCTTCCCTCTCTCCCACCCTGTCTCTCTGCCTGCCTCCCTCCCTCCCTCATTTTTCTTTCCTTAATTTTTTTGTTTGATGCAGTAGACCCCAAAAGTCTCTCCTGTTTTGTCCTACCCCTCCCTCCCTACATTAATCCCTAGTTCTTTCTCTCCTTTAGTTGATGTGTGTTGCAGTAGACCTTACCACAATGATGGGATGAGATAAATAGCTTTGTGGTACTTTGTAGTGAAATAATACAGTAGTCGGAGGGGTGTGTGTATATATGTATGTGTAGATAATAAATTGTGGGTGACTATTCGTGGCTGTTGTGTCGCTATGCTCTCAAACTACCCAGGAAACATTGGCAGCGACTGCGAGACTATGCGATATGGACGTACCGTGTCAGGTTTCTAAAATGATAAAGCTCCCACTTCCACTCCTGACACACAAACACTTTGAAGTGTATCATTCTGATAGGACAATATAAGCACCCTGTTAGTCACAGGTTGTCCCTCTAATCTTTCTGTTTTCTTTGTTCTGTCTTCAGCATTCTCCAGTGCACCTCCATTATCTCTCTCTTTCTCTCACTCTGTCAAATCAATTGAATTTAAATTCAATTTCAAATCAATTTAAGGGCTTTATTGGCATGAGAAACATACAGTATGTTAACATTGGCAAAGCAAGTGAAGTAGGTAATAAACAAAAGTGAAATAAACAATACAAATTAACAGTAAAAATGACATTTAGAAAGTTCCAAACGAATAAAGGCATTGCAAAAATGTAAGTACAAAAGGGAAAATAAATCAACTTAAATATGGGTCTTATTTACAATTGGGTTTGTTCTTCCCTGGTTGCCCTTTTCTTGTGTCTCACCCTAATCTGTTTCAACTCTCTTTGTGCTTGTCTCCACCCACCTCCAGGTGTCGCCCATCTACCCCATTATCCCCAATATATTTATAACTGTGTTCTCTGTTTGTCTGTTGCCAGTTCGTTCTGTCTGTCAAGCCTACCAGCGGTTTTCTACTTGCTCATGTCTTTTTCTATAGTTCCCGTTTTCTAGTGTTCCTGGTTTTGACCATTCTGCCTACCCTGACCCTGACTGCCGTTCTGTACCTTGTCAGACCGCCCTGGATTATTGACCTCTGCCTGCCCTTGACCTGTCGTTTTTCCTGCCCCTGTTCTAGTAATAAACTTTTGTTATTTTGATACGGTCTGCATCTGGGTCTTCCCTAAAATGTGATGGGCAATGTAAACTCTCTCACTGTGTGTTGGGCTATTTGGCAGACACTTTTATCGAAATCGGCTTTCAGTCAAGGGTGCATCAAGTTTTACTGATGTGCTGTTCTGGAAAATGAACCCACTATCCTTATGTTGCTAGAGCCATTACCTACAAACTGACCTCCAAAGGACCACATTAGCTGGGCAGCGGGACACTAGAGAACAGGAGTGGACGTGAACTTGAGGACATTAAATCCGTCCTATTCTGTCCAACTAGAGATAGTGCTAAAATCAGATAAACACACATACGGGCAGAATAATGACAAGGACAACCACTGAAAAAGCAATAATTAGGACAACCAACGGAAAAACAATGATCATGACAAACACTGGAAAAACAATGATCAGAACAACAACTGGCAAATTAATGATCAGGACAACCACTGGAAAAACAATGATCAAGACAAACACTGGAAAAACAATGATCAGGACAACCACTCAGAAATAATGACTAGGACAACCAATGGAAAAACAATGATCAGGACAATCACTGGAAAATCAATGATCAGGACAACCACTGGCAAAATAATGATCAGGACAACCACTGGAAAACAATTATAAAGACAGCAAATGGCAAACAAATGATAAGGACAGCCACTGGAAAAACAATGATTAAGGACATATACAGGAAAAACAATGATCAGGACAAACACTGGCAAGTTAATGATCAGAACACACACTGGAAAAACAATGATCAGGACAACCACTGGCAAATTAATGACTAGGTCAAACAATGGAAAAACAATGATCAGGACAAACAATGGAAAAACAATGATCAGGAAAACCACTAGAAAAACAATGACCAAGACAACCACTGGAAAAACAATGACCAAGACAAACAATGGAAAAATTATGACTAGGACAACCACTGGAAAAAAAAATTATCAGGACAACCACTGGAAAAACAATGATCAGGACAACCACTGGAAAAATAATGACTAGGACAACCACTGGAACAAAAATGATCAGAACAACCACTTGAAAAAAAAATGATCAGGATAACAACTGGAAAAACAATGATCAGGAATAGCACTGGCAAATTAATGATCAGGACAACCACTTGCAAATTAATGATCAAGACAACCACTGGAAAAACAATGATCAGGATAATCACTGGAAAAACAATGATCAGGACAACCACTGGCAAATTCATGATCAGGATAACCACTGGAAAATAATGATCAGAAACACCATTGGAAAAACTACGATCAGGATAACCACAGGAAAAACATTGATCAGGTAAAAACGGGCAAAATAATGATCAGGACAACCACTGGAAAAACAATGACAAGAACAACAAACGGCAAATTAACGATCAGGACAACCACTGGAAAATCAATGATCCGGACAACCACTGGAAAATCAATGATCCGGACAACCACTGGAAAAACAATGATCATGACAACCACTGGAAAAACAATGATCAGGACAACCACTAGCAAATTAATGATCAGGACAACCACTGGAAAAACAATGATCAGGATAACTATTGGAAAATTAATGACTAGGAAAACCACTGGAAAAACAATGAAGAGGAAAACCACTGAAAAAAAAATGACCAGGACAACAACTGGAAAAACAATGACCAGGACAACAACTGGAAAAACAATGATCAGGACAAACACTGGAAAAATAAGTACTAGGACAACCACTGGACAAAACAATGATCAGGACGACTACTGGAAAAACAATGATCACGACAACCACTGGAAAAACATTGATCAGGAAAAAACTGGCAAATTAATGATCAGGACAACCACTGGAAAAAACAATGATCAGGTCAACCACTGGAAAAACAATGATCAGGAAAAAACGGGCAAATTAATGATCAGGACAACCACTGGAAAAACAATGATCAAGACAACCACTGGAAAATCAATGATCCGGACAACCACTGGAAAAACAATGATCATGACAACCACTGGAAAAACAATGATCAGGACAACCACTAGCAAATTAATGATCAGGACAACCACTGGAAAAACAATGATCAGGATAACTATTGGAAAATTAATGACTAGGAAAACCACTGGAAAAACAATGAAGAGTAAAACCACTGAAAAAAAAATGACCAGGACAACAACTGGAAAAACAATGACCAGGACAACAACTGGAAAAACAATGATCAGGACAAACACTGGAAAAATAAGTACTAGGACAACCACTGGACAAAACAATGATCAGGACGACTACTGGAAAAACAATGATCACGACAACCACTGGAAAAACAATGATCAGGAAAAAACGGGCAAATTAATGATCAGGACAACCACTGGAAAAACAATGATCAGGAAAAACCGGGCAAATTAATGATCCGGACAACCACTGGAAAAACAATGATCAGGAAAAACCGGGCAAATTAATGATCAGGACAACCACTGGAAAAACAATGATCAGGAAAAAACGGTCAAATTAATGATCAGGACAACCACTGGAAAAACAATGATCAGGAAAAAACGGGCAAATTAATGATCAGGACAACCACTGGAAAAACAATGACAAGGACCACAACTGGCAAATTAATGATCAAGACAATTACTGGAAAAACAATGATCAAGACAAACACTGGAAAATGAATGACTGGGAGAACCACTGGAAAAACAATGATCAAGAAAACCACTGGTAAAACAATGATCAGGACAACCACTTGAAAAATGAAGATAAGGACAACAACTGGAAAAACAATGACAAGGACCACAACTGGCAAATTAATGATCAAGACAATTACTGGAAAAACAATGATCAAGACAAACACTGGAAAATGAATGACTGGGAGAACCACTGGAAAAACAATGATCAAGAAAACCACTGGTAAAACAATGATCAGGACAACCACTTGAAAAATGAAGATAAGGACAACAACTGGAAAAACAATGATCAGGACAACAACTGGAAAAACAATGATCAGGACAACCACTGGAAAAACAATGATCAGGACAACAACTGGAAAAACAATGATCAGGACAACAACTGGAAAAACAATGATCAGGACAACAACTGGAAAAACAATGATCAGGACAACAACTGGAAAAACAATGATCAGGACAACCACAGGCAAATGTTTTATTTTGTTTCACCTTTATATAACCAGTTAGGCTAGCTGAGTACAAGTTCTCATTTACAACTGAGACCTGCCAAGATAAAGCAAAGCAGTTCATCACATACAACAACACAGAGGTGCACTTGGAATAAACAAACATACAGTTAATAATACAATAGAAAAAAAAATATATATATACAGTGAGTTGAAATGAGTTAAGATAAGGGAGGTAAGGCAATAAATAGGCCATGGTGGCGAAGTAATTACAATATAGCAATTAGACACTGGAATGTAGATGTGCAGAAGATGAATGTGCAAGTAGAGATACTGGGGTGCAAAGGAGCAAGATAAATAAATAAATACAGTATGGGGATCAGGTAGTTGGATGGGCTGTTAACATGTGCAGTCATCTGTGAGCTGCTCTGACAGCTGGTGCTTAAAGCTAGTGAGGGAGATATGAGTCTCCAGCTTCAGTGATTTTTGCAGTTTGTTCCAGTTATTAGCAGCAGAGAACTGTAAGGAAAGGCGGCCAGAGGAGGAATTGGCATTGGGGGTGACCAGTGAGATATACCTGCTGGAGCGCATGCTACGGGTGGGTGCTGCTATGGTGACCAGTGAGCTGAGATAAGGTGGGGCTTTACCTAGCAGAGACTTGTAGATGACCTGGAGCCAGCGGGTTTGGCGACAAGTATGAAGTGATGGCCAGCCAACGAAAGAGTACATGTCACAGTGGTGGGTAATATATGGGGCTTTGGTGACAAAATGGATGTCACTGTGATAGACTGCATCTAATTTGCTGAATAGAGTGTTGGAGGCTATTTTATAGATGACATCGCCAAAGTCGAGGATCGGTAGGATGGTCAGTTTTACGAGGGTATGTTTGGCAGCGTGAGTGAACGAGGCTTTGTTACAAAATAGGAAGCCGATTCTAGATTTAATTTAGATTGGAGATGCTTAATGTCTGGAAGGTGAGTTTACAGTCTAGCCAGACACCTAGGTATTTGTAGCTGTCCACATATTCTAAGTTAGAACCGTCCAGAGTAGTGATGCTGGACGGGCGGGCAGGTGCAGGCAGTGATCGGTTGAAGAGAAAGCATTTAGTTTTACTTGCATTTAATTAAGAGCAGTTGGAGGCCACGGAAGGAGAGTTGTATGGCATTGAAGCTCGTCTGGAGGTCAGTTAACACAGTGTCCAAAGAAGGGCTCGAAGTATACAGAATGGTGTCATCTGCGTATAGGTGGATCAGATAATCACCAGCAGCGAGAGCGACATCATTGATGTATACAGAGAAGAGAGTCGGCCCGAGATTGAACCCTGTGGCAACCCCATAGAGACTGCAAGATGTCCGGTCAACAGTCCCTCCGATTTGACACACTAAACTCTATTGGATAAGTATTTGGTGAACCAGGCGAGGCAATAATTTGAGAAACCAAGGCTGTTGAGTCTGCCAATAAGAATGTGGTGATTGACAGAGTCGAAATCCTTGGCCAGGTCGATGAATTACGGCTGCACAGTAATGTCTCTCAATGGTGGTTATGACATCTTTTAGGACCTTGAGCTTGGCTGAGGTGGTGGTTATGACATCTTTTAGGACCTTGAGAGTGGCTGAGGTGCACCCATGACCAGCTCTGAAACCAGATTCCATAGTGGAGAAGGTAAGGTGGGATTCAAAATGGTCGGTAATCTGTTTGTTGACTTGGCAATCTAAGACCTTAGAAAGGCAGGGTAGGATAGATATAGGTCTGTAGCAGTTTCGGTCTAGAGTGTCTCCCCCTTTGAAGAGGGGGATGACTGTGGCAGCTTTCCAATCTTTGGGAATCTCAGACGATATGAAAGAGAGGTTGAACAGGCTAGGGGTTGCAAAAACTTGTGAGAGATTGAGATTGAGCTTAGATTGTAGGATGGCCGGGGTGTCACCTAGCAGCAATAGGTCTGAAGATAGATGGGGGGCAATCAGTTCACATATGTTGTCCAGGGCACAAATTGGGGGCACAGAGGGGTCTATAGCAAGCGGCAACGGTGAGAGAACGGTGAGTTTCTCGAAAGGTGGATTTTTAACAGTTGAAGCTCGAATTGTTTGTGTACAGACCTGAATGTTATTAAGAAATAACCCTGCAGGCTATCTCTGCAGTGGATTGGAACACAGCCCCCTTTGATCAGGACAACCACTGAAAAAATAATGACTAGGACAACCACTGGAAAAAAGCAATGATCAGGACAACCACTGAAAAAACAATGATCAGGACTACTACTGGATAAGCAATGATCAGGACAACCACTGGAAAAACAATGATCAGGACAACCACTGAAAAAACAATGACTAGGACAACCACTGGAAAATCAATGATCAGGACTACTACTGGATAAGCAATGATCAGGACTACTACTAGATAAGCAATGATCAGGACTACTACTGGATAAGCAATGATCAGGACTACTACTAGATAAGCAATGATCAGGACTACTACTAGATAAGCAATGATCAGGACTACTACTAGATAAGCAATGATCAGGACTACCACTGGAAAAACAATGATCAGGACTACTACTAGATAAGCAATGATCAGGACTACTACTGGATAAGCAATGATTAGGCCAACCACTGGAAAAACAATGATCAGGACAACCACTGGAAAAACAATGATCAGGACAACCACTGGCAAAACAATGATCAGGACTACTACTGGATAAGCAATGATCAGGACAACCACTGGCAAAGTAATGATCAGGACAACCACATGCCTAAAGAAATCTGTAAAAACCTATTAATCTATAAAGCTTTGTAAACCTATCAGCTCTGTTCCATCCATGAATTTGTTCTGAATATGAACTATCTCTGAGTAATGAAGGTAAAAACTTGCCTCAGAGAGAGAGAGAGAGACACAGCTGCATGTGAGCGTTCACAATTTTCAACATGTTTTTTTACAAATGGATAGATTTGGAGTTAGATAAACTTGGATTTTATGGCAGGTAAATATGTAGGATCCTACCCTCCAGAGCCTTCACTCCAGATCAAAACTCCAAACCTACAACTTAATTTTGACCTAAAATTAATCAGAGAGATTACTGCTTCCAAGGTTTCCTTTTTCCATGCGAGACGGAGGCTTCTCTAGAAAACAAACAGCAGAGACCTGAGGACACCATCCAACCACCATCCAACCTGGAACTGTAGTGTTTGGTCTGATGCTATTTTGAAAGCCAAGAAGAAATATACAAATGAAAAAAAGTTTTGAGAATGACACAAATATACATTTTCACAAAGTCTGCTGCCTCAGTTTGTATGATGGCAATCTGCATATACTCCAGAATAATATGAAGAGTGATCAGATGAATTGCAATGAATTGCAAAGTCCCTCTTTGCCATGCAAATTAACTGAATCCCCCAAAAACATTTCCACAGTATTTCATCACTGCCACAAAATGACCAGCTGACATCATGTCAGTGATTCTCTCGTTAACACAGGTGTGAGTGTTGACGAGGACAAGGCTGGAGATCACTCTGTCATGGTGATTGAGTTCGAACAACAGATTGGAAGCTTCAAAAGGAGGGTGGTGCTTGGAATCATTTCCCTTCCTCTGTCAACGATGGTTACCTACCTGTGACTCTGAACTTACAATGGCTAGCCCCAAGTCGTTATATATTAATACATTTTCTTGTGCATTTTGCTGTTTTGCAATTTGCCTCATGACTCCTGCATACTTTGTTGACTACAAACTTTCTTTACCCAAGTGTGGGACAGATTATGTTTGTTCCCACATTCAGAACTCTGAATCTCTATTGGTTACACAGACTTTTGGCCTCCCATCCTATTCTAACCACCTCTCGCCGGCTTGTTACCTGATGAAATTGCTGTACAATATGATCTTGTTGCCATCTAATGCACCCATCAGATGTCATAAATCAATGCAGCAGAGCTCTCACTGTCCTATGCCGTGCCTTGATTGTATAACTGTTGATGATATCTGGAAAGTACACCCTGGCCTATCTACTGTCGCTAGCCCCAGTTTTTGACTTGTGCTCTGAGATCTGCTTCACTGATTTCTGCTCTCGTCAAAGCCTGGGATTTCTGCACATTAACACCAGAAACGTATTACCTAAAATGGATCAATTGAAAGAGTGGGTCCACTGCTCCAATCCAGATGTGTTGGTCATTACTGTGATGTAGTTATGGAAGAGTGTTTTCAATACTGATGTTAACCTTTCTGGTTAGAACCTTTCTCGGAAATACAGATCTTCCACAGGTGGGGGACTAGCAATCTTTACCAAGGATCACCTTCAGTGCTCGGTTGCCTCCACCAAGTCTGTCTCCAAACAATTTGATTTGCTGGTTTGAAGCATTAAACTTTCAAATAGCTCTTTGTTGAATTTTGCTAGGTGCTATTGTCTCCTCCATCAGCACCGGCCTGAACCCTACATGCCATAAGCTCTCTCCTGTCCCCTTACACTAAGTCTGAATTTGTCCTGCTAGGTGACCTAAACAGGGACATACTTAAATCACTTGACCAAGTCCTAAAGCAATGGGACTCCCTAAATCTTTCTCAGATTATTACCAATTCCACAATATATGACTCCAAACACCCAGAAAGGGATACTCTCCACGTTGTTATGTTCACAAATAATCCTGATAGGTATCAGTCTGGTGTTTTCTGTAATGACCTTAGTGATCACTATTTTACAGCCTGTGATTTGTCATAGACGCTTGCGAATGAAGCCTTTCTTCATGAACTGGCCTCTGTAAAATGGTATAGAATCTGCTTGAATCTCTCTGTCGAAGACGCTTGGACCTTATTTGTTAATATTTTCAGTGGTATTGTTAACAAACATACCCCCATAAAGAAAATGAGAATAAAAAAATAGTTTCAGCCCCTGATTCGACTGTGATAGTGCAGAGTTACTCCACCTCAAGAATTGCATTTGGCAAAAGGCTCAGCACAAGCATTCTCAGGCTAACTGGCTATCGTTCAGGCAAATGAGAAATAAGTGCACTCAGGCTATCCGGAAAGCCAAAGTTAGTTACTTTAAGGAGTTCCTTAAACTTGACCCCAAAAAACATCTTGGTCTTCTTTAAGGTTGCTACCCCTATCATCGGCAAGCCTATCTCCAACATTTTTTAACCTTTATCTCCTTTCTGGGGAGATTCCTATTGCTTGGAAGGCAGCCACGGCTCGTCCTACATTTAAAGTGGGAGATCAAGCTGATCCTAACTGTTATAGACCTATTTCTATTTTGCCCCGTTTATCAAAAGTGTTGGAAAAACTTGTCAATAATCAACTGACTGGCTTTCTTGATGACTAATAGTATTCTCTTGGGTGTGCAATCTGGTTTTCGCTCAGGTTATGGATGTGTCACTGCAAACTTAAAGGTCCTCAATTATGCTGCCACCATGCTGTGTTGCCATGTGTTGCTGCCTTGCTGTGTTGTCATGTGTTGCTACCATGCTGTGTTGTCATGTGTTGCTGCCTTGCTATGTTGTTGTCTTAGCTCTTTATTTATGTAGTGTTGTGTTGTCACTCTTGTTGTGACGTGTGTTTTGTCCTATGTTTATATTGTATTTTATATATTTTTTTATCCCAGGCCCACGTTCCCGCAAGAGGTATTTTCCCTTTTGGTAGGCCGTCATTGGGAATAAGAATTTGTTCTTAACTGACTTGCCTAGTTAAATGAAGGTTAAATAATGGCAGTTTGTCCAAGCTCTGTTCATCCTGTTTTAATTAGTGTTGTCAAGGGGTTTTGCATCATCGCCCTTGGCATTTTTCCTATTTTGTTGCATTACAAACTGCAAAATAAATGGATTTTTATTTGGATTTCATGTAATTGATAAACATAAAAAATAACTTGTTTACAAAAATGCCCAAAAATGTTTAAACGGTAAAGTGGTGTGTGTATATGTATTCACCCCCTTTGTTATGAAGCCTCAAAATAAGATCTGGTGCAACCAATTACCTTCAGAAGTCACATAATTAGCTGAATAAAGTCCACCTGTGTGCAATCTAACTCTCACATGAGCTGTCACATGGTCTCAGTATATATACACCTGTTCTGAAAGGCCCCAGACTCTGCAACACCACTAAGCAAGGGGTACCACCAAGCAAGCGGCACCATGAAGACCAAGGAGCTCTCCAAACAGGACAAAGTTGTGGGGAAGTACAGCTCTGGGTTGGGTTATAAAACAACTTTGAACATCCCACGACACACGATTAAATCCATTATTAAAAAATTTAAATAATATGGCACCAAAACAAACCTGCCGAGAGAAGGCGGCCCACCAAAACAAACCTGCCGAGAGAGGGCGGCCCACCAAAACAAACCTGCCGAGAGAGGGCGGCCCACCAAAACAAACCTGCCGAGAGAGGGCGGCCCACCAAAACAAACCTGCCGAGAGAGGGCGGCCCACCAAAACAAACCTGCCGAGAGAGGGCGGCCCACCAAAACAAACCTGCCGAGAGAGGGCGGCCCACCAAAACAAACCTGCCGAGAGAGGGCGGCCCACCAAAACAAACCTGCCGAGAGAGGGCGGCCCACCAAAACAAACCTGCCGAGAGAGGGCGGCCCACCAAAACAAACCTGCCGAGAGAGGGCGGCCCACCAAAACAAACCTGCCGAGAGAGGGCGGCCCACCAAAACAAACCTGCCGAGAGAGGGCGGCCCACCAAAACAAACCTGCCGAGATAGGGCGGCCCACCAAAACAAACCTGCCGAGAGAGGGCGGCCCACCAAAACAAACCTGCCGAGAGAGGGCGGCCCACCAAAACAAACCTGCCGAGAGAGGGCGGCCCACCAAAACTCACAGACCAGGCAAGGAGGACATTAATCAGAGAGGCAGCTACATAGTGGAGATTGGAGTATCTGTCCATATGACCACTTTAAGCCACGCACTCCACAGAGCAGGGCTTTATAGAAGAGTGGACAAAAAAGGCATTGCTTAAACAAAAAATAAGCAAACATGTTTAGTATTCACCAAAAGGCATGTGGGAGACTCTCCAAACATATGGAAGAAGGTACTCTGGTTAGATAAGACTAAAATTGTGCTTGTTGGCCATCAAGGAAAACACTATGTCTGGAACAAACACAAAACCTCTCATCACCCGAGAACACCACAGTGAAGCACCATCATGCTGTGGGGATGTTTTCATTGGCAGGGACTGGGGAAACTGGTCAGAATTGAAGGAATGAAGACACTAAAAACAGAAAAATTGTTGAGGGAAACCTGTTTCAGTCTTCCATGGATTTGAGACTGGGACAGAGGTTCACCTTCCAGCAGGACAATGACCCTAAGCATACAGTTAAAGCAACACTCGATCATCAAGCTGCCCACTCAGGTAAAAAATTCAAACAGTAACCATTGTCTGCAACCTGGATCAGGTTGTCAGTCAACGTACCAGGGTAGATACAAACAGAACAGGAATTAAATCATCAACATGTATTGATCACATTTTTACTAACGCTGCAGATATTTGCTTCAAAGCAGTATCCAAATCCATAGGATGTAGTGATCGCAATATAATAGCCATATCTAGGAAAACCAAAGTTCCAAAGGCTGGGCCTTATATAGTGTATGAGAAGTCATACAATAAGTTTTGTAGTGATTTATATGTCGATGATGTAAAGAATATTTGCTGGTCTGTGGTGTGTAATGAGGAGCAACCAGATGCTGCACTTGACACATTTTTGAAACTACTTATTCCAGTTACTAATAAGCACGCACTAATTAACAAAATAACTGTAAAAACTGTTAAATCCCCTAGGATTGATGAGGAATTGGAAAAGTGTATGGTTGAGTGGGATGAGGCAAAAGGTATTGCAATTTAGTCTGGCAGCCCAACTGTTGGCAAACATACTGCAAATTAAGACATCATGTGACTAAACTAAATAAAAAGAAACTCCACAATGTAACAGAGATAAATTGAATAAGGAATGATAGCATAAAGCTTTGGCCGAACTTAATTTACATTTTGGGGAAAAAAAGCCAACTAGGCTCCTTCATTTATTGAATCAGATGGCTCATTCATCACAAAGCCCACTGGTATTGCAGATAAGCAAACTTAGGGATGACATGCCATGTACAAACACTGACACTACATCCAAGTATATCGGACCAAATATGAAACACAATAATTGCACTTTGAATTCCATAAAGTCAGTGTGGAAGAGGTGAAGAAACGATTGTTGTCGTTGAAAAAATGACAAGCCACCAGGGTCTGACAATCTAGATGGAAAAATCCTGAGTATAATAGCAGATGATATTGCCACTCCTATTTGCCACACCCCACATTTAAGCCTACTAGAGAGCGTGCCCTCAGGCCTGGAGGGAACATGAAGTCATTCCGCCTCCCAAGACTAGTAAAGCCCCCTTTAATGGTCAAACAGACGAAAAATGAACTGTTACCAACCCTTAGTAAACTTCTGGAAAAAAATATGTTTGACAAGATACAATGCTATTTTACAGTAAACAAATTGACAAGATAATTTCTGCATGCTTATAGGGAAGGACATTCAACAAGCACAGCACTTACACAAATGACTGATGATTGGCTGAGAAAAATTGATGATAAAAATGATTGTGGGGGCTGTCTTGTTAGACTTCAGTGCAGCTTTTGACACTATCGATCATGGTCTGCTGCTGGAAAAACGTATGTGTTATGACTTTACACCTCCTGCTATAATGTGGATAAAGAGTTACTTGTCTAACAGAACACAGAGAGTGTTCTTTAAGGGAAGCCTATCAAATATAATCCAGTTAGAATCAGGAATTATCCAGTGTAGCTGTATAGGCCCCTTGCTTTTTTCAATTTATACTGACGAAATGCCACTGACTTTGAGAAAAGCCAGAGTTTCTATGTATGCGGATGACTCAACACTATACACGTCAGCTCCTACAGCGAGTGAAATGACTGCACCACTCAAAAAAGAGCTGCAGTTAGTTTCAGAGCGGGTGGCAAGGAATAAGTTAGCCCTAAATATTTCTAAAACTAAAAGCATTGTATTTGTAACAAAACACTCACTAAACCCTAAACCTCAACTAAATATTGTAATAAGTAATGTGGAAATTAAGCAAGCTGAGATGACTAAACTGCTTACACCAGATTGTAAACTGTCATGGTCAAAATATATTGATACAGTAGTAGCTAAGTGGGGAGAAGTCTGTCTATAATAAAGCGCTGCTCTGCCTTCTTAACAACAATATAAACAGGGCAAGTCCTACAGGCCCTAGATTTGTTGTACCTTGAATACTGTTCAGTCGTGTGGTCAGGTGATACATAAAAGTGCAATTGGCTCAGAACAGGGTAGCACAGCTGGCCCTTGAATGTACACAAAGAGCTAACATTAATAATATGCATGTCAATCTCTCCTGGCTGAAAGTGGAGGAGAGATTGACTTCATCACTACTGTTTATGAGAGTTATTGAAAAGTTTAATGCACCGAGCTGTCTGTCTAAACTACTGGCACACAGCTCGGACACCCATGCAAACCCCACAAAACATGCCACAAGAGGTCTCTTCACAGTCCCCAAGTCCAGAACATATGATGGGAGGCACACAGTACTACATAGAGTCATGACTACATATAACTCTATTCCACATCAAGTAACTTACGCAAGCAGTAAAATCACTCCACATTTTGTTAACAAGTTATTTACTATTACTGGAATATTGACTGGTCAGGATACTGTGTACTGTGAGTGTGTGTGTGTGAGTGTGTGTGTGTGTGTTTGTGTGTGTGTGTTGTGTGTCTGTGTGTGGATAACAGGGAACTGGAGAAAATGGCGCCGGAAGAAATGGCAGCAGTTTTACGGGCGCCCAACAAATTGAGCTATTATGTCTTTTCTTTCACGTTATTTTTAACTTGTTTTGTACATAATGTTTCTGCAACCATATCTTACTGCAAAAAAGAGCTTCTGGATATCAGGACAGCGATCACTCACCTCGGATTAGACAAAGAGCTTCTGGATATCAGGACAGCGATCACTCACCTCGGATTAGACAAAGAGCTTCTGGATATCAGGACAGCGATCACTCACCTCGGATTAGACAAATCATTTTTCTTCAACATGTAGGACCAACAGGACATTCTCCGTACACCCGACAAGGCCAACATCCCCGTTGTTGGCAAGAGGAAGAGACGCAGGTACAGAGGACACAGAGCAGGGTGCCTCGTAAGCATCCACAGAAGATGAGTGGGAAAGCTGCCGTTATCGTCAATATTACTCGCCAACGTGCAATCATTGGACAATAAATTAAAATAGATTTAAATTAGAATTAAATTAGATGAGGTATGATAACGAATATTCTACCAATGGGACATCAAAAACTGTAACGTCTTATGTTTCACGGAATCGTGGCGGAATGGCAAGATAGAACAGCACACTCCGGTAAGATGAGGGGGGGGGGGCTGTCTGTGCATATTTGTAAACAACAACTGGTGCACAAAATCTAAGGTTGTCTCAAGATTTGCTCGCCTGAAGTAGAGTATCTTGTGATAAAACTATTTGCCTTTGTTTGTTTACCACCACAGACGGATGCTGGCACTACGACCTCACTCAGTCAGCTACATAAGGAAATAAGCAAACAGGTGCTCTTAGTGGCCAGAGACTATAATGCAGGGAAACTTAAATCAGTTCAACCTAATTTCTATCAACATATTAAATATGCAACCAGAGGGAAAACAATTCTAGACCACTTGTACTCTACACACAGAGACACGTGCAAAGCTCTCCCTCGCCCTCCATTTGGTACATCTGACCACAATTCTATCCTCCTGATTCCTTAAAAAGAAGGAAACACCAGTGACTCGGACTGTTTTGCGATCACAGACTGGAACATGTTCCGGGATTCTCCGGATGGCATAGATGAGTAAACCCCATAAGTCAATGGCTTTATCAATAAGTGCATCAAGGACGTCATCCCCACAGTGACTGTACGTACATACCCCAACCAGAAGCCATGGATTACAGGCAACATTCGCACTGAGCTGAAGGGTAGCGCTGCCACTTTCAAGGTGCGGGACTCTAAGCCGGAAGCTTATAAGAAATCCTGCTATGCCCTCTGACGAACCATCCAACGGGCAAAGCGTCAATACGGGGATAAGATTGAATCGTATTACACTGGCTCCGACGCTCGTCTTATATGGCAGACTATTACAGACTACAAAGGGAAGCACAGACGCGAGCTGCTCACTGACACGAGCCTAACAGACAAGTTAAATTACTTCTGTGCTCACTTCAAGGCAAGCAACACTGAGGCATGTATGAGAGCATCAGCTGGTCCGGACAACTGTGTGATAACGCTCTCCATAGCCAACATGAGTAAGACCTTTAACAAGTCAACGCTGCGGGTCCAGACGGATTGCCAGGACGTGGGCACCGGGCATGTTCTGACCAACTGACAGGTGTCTTCACTGACATTTTCAACATGTCCCTGATTGAGTCTGTAATACCAACATGTTCCAAGCAGACCAGCATAGTCCCTGTGCCCAAGAACATGACTACAGACCCGTAGCACTCATGTCCGTAGCCACGAAGTGCTTTGAAAGGCTGGTAATGGCTCACATCAACACCATTATCCCAGAAACCCTAGACCCACTCTAATTTGCATACCTCCCAAACAGATAAACAGATGATGCAATCTCTATTACACTCCACACTGCCGTTTCCCACCTGGACAAAAGGAAAACCTACGTGAGAATGCTATTCATTGAGTACAGCTAAAGGTTCAACACCATAGTACTCTCAAAGCTCATCACTAAGCTAAGGTTCCTGGGACTAAACACCTCCCTCTGCAACTGCTAAGCTGCCTGCCATCCAGGACCTCTACAACAGGCAGTGTCAGAGGAGGCCCTAAAAATTCAAAGACCCCATCAACCCCAGTCATAGACTGTTCTCTCTACTACCGCATGGCAAGTGGTACCGGAGTGCCAAGTCTAGGACAAAAAGACTTCTCGACAGTTTTTACCCCCAAACCATAAGACTCCTGAAAAGGTAATCCAATGTCTACCCAGACGATTTGCATTGTGTGCCTCCCCAAACCCTCTTTTACACTGCTGCTACTGTCTGTTTATCATATATGCACAGTCACTTTAACTATACATTCATATACATATGTACATAGTACCTCAATTGGCCCGACCAACCAGTGCTCCCGCACATTGACTAACCGGGCTATCTGCATTGTGTCCCGCCAACCCCTCTTTACACTACTGCTACTCTCTGTTCATCATATCTGCATAGTTACTTTAACCATATCTACATGTACATACTACCTCAATCAGCCTGAGTAACCAGTGTCTGTATGTAGCCTCGCTACTTTTATAGCCTCGCTACTGTGTACAGTCTTTTTACTGTTGTTTTGGTCTTTACCTACCTATTGTTCAACTAACACCTTTTTTTGCACTATTGGTTAGAGCCTGTAAGTAACCATTTCACTGTAAGGTCTACACCTGTTGTATTCGGCGCACGTGACAAATAAACTTTGATTGGATTTGAAAGAGTTGTGAGACAGTATGGTTCTGTTGTAACGCTAGAGGAAAGATATGAAAGGGAAGAATACATGTCTCCTCCTTCCACAAACAATATTATTGAATAGAGTAACAGAACCTACCTGCCACACTAACGGTTTCCTTCAACATAGTTCTGCGGTACTCACGGTTTCCTTCAACATAGTTCTGCGGTACTCACGGTTTCCTTCAACATAGTTCTGCGGTACTCACGGTTTCCTTCAACATAGCTCTGCGGTACTCACGTTTTCCTTCAACATAGTTCTGCGGTACTCACGGTCTCCTTCAACATAGTTCTGCGGTACTCACGGTTTCCTTCAACATAGTTCTGCGGTACTCACAGTTTCCTTCAACATAGTTCTGCGGTACTCACGGTTTCCTTCAACATAGTTCTGCGGTACTCACGGTTTCCTTCAACATAGTTCTGCGGTACTCACGGTTTCCTTCAACATAGTTCTGCGGTACTCACGGTTTCCTTCAACATAGTTCTGCGGTACTCACGGTTTCCTTCAACATAGTTCTGCGGTACTCACGGTTTCCTTCAACATAGTTCTGCGGTACTCACGGTTTCCTTCAACATAGTTCTGCGGTACTCACGGTTTCCTTCAACATAGTTCTGCGGTACTCACGGTTTCCTTCAACATAGTTCTGCGGTACTCACGGTTTCCTTCAACATAGTTCTGCGGTACTCACGGTTTCCTTCAACATAGTTCTGCGGTACTCACGGTTTCCTTCAACATAGTTCTGCGGTACTCACGGTTTCCTTCAACATAGTTCTGCGGTACTCACGGTTTCCTTCAACATAGTTCTGCGGTACTCACGGTTTCCTTCAACATAGTTCTGCGGTACTCACGGTTTCCTTCAACATAGTTCTGCGGTACTCACGGTTTCCTTCAACATAGTTCTGCGGTACTCACGGTTTCCTTCAACATAGTTCTGCGGTACTCACGGTTTCCTTCAACATAGTCCTGCGGTACTAAAGGGTTCCTTAAACATTGTGCTGCCCTACTAAAGGTTTCCTTAAACATTGTGCTGCCCTACTAAAGGTTTCCTAAAGGTTTCCTTCAACCCCTCCCCCAAAGTAAGTACTTTGTAGAGCCATATTTTGCAGCAATTACAGCTGCAAGTCTCTTAGGGTCTCCTATGTCTCTATAAGCTTGGCACATCTAGCCACTGGGATTTTTTGCTAATTCTTCAAGGCAAAACTGCTCCAGATCCTTCAAGTCAGATGGGGTCCGCAGGTGTACAGCAATCTTTAATTTAAAACTTATTCAGGCTAGGGTCTATTTTTCTCCACTTCCTGTCTGACTGACGTGCCCAAAGTAAACCTCCTGTTACTCAGGCCTAGAAGCCAGGATATGCATATAATTGGTTCCATTGGATAGAACACTGTTTTACGTTAGTGGATATGTTAAAAATAATGTATGACACTATAACACAATTGATATGGAAGGAGAAAATCACCCCCCAAAACAACTGGATTTTTCTTTTTTGAGAGCCAATGCTCTTTCAATTTAAACTGAGGGTCCTATGCAATTCCAGCTCCCAAATTGCAATTCCAATGGCTTCCACTCGATGTCAACAGGCTTTGTTCAAAGTTTCAGGATTGTTTCTTCCCAAATGAGGAAGAATTTTGAGTTTTGGTACTGGGAGCCAGAGTTGGAACTCAGTCAGGTGGCGCGCGACGTAGAGGATGCAGACTTGCTAATTTTGCTTTTCTAATGAACATACTTCTTTCCGTGTGAAATATTATAGTTTAAATACATTTTAGCGTACCTGAGGATTCCTTTCTCTTGTTGAACGAGGGGATTACTCAAATCAATACCGCCAACTTGTCACGCACTGGCCATAGAGAGGCTTTTTATTCTCTATTTTGGTTAGGCCAGGGTGTGACTAGGGTGGGCATTCTACGTTCTTTTTTCTATGTTTTTATATTTCATTGTTTTGGCTGGATATGGTTCTCAATCAGGGACAGCTGTCTGTCGTTGTCTCTGATTGAGAACCATACTTAGGTAGCTTTTTCCCACGGGGTTTTTGTGGGTAGTTATTTTCTGTTTAGTGTGTCTTGCACCTGACAGAGCTGTTTCGGTTGTTCTTTTGTTACTTTGTATTTCGTGTTCAGTTCAGATTAATAAAATGACGAACACGTACCACGCTGCACCTTGGTCCTCACCTTCTTCAACCCAGGACAGCCTTTACACAAATAAACTGAATTTTAGGATATAAAGAAATATTTTATCTAACAAAATGACCATGTGTGTTGTAACTGGGACCCTTGGGACTTTTCAAAAAGTAAGTGAATATTAAATTGCTATTTGTGATTTTACGAAGCCTGTGCTGGATGAAAAATATTTTGATGTGGGGTGCCGTCCTCAATCGCATGGCATGATTTTGCTGTAAAGCCTATTGTAAATCGAACAATGTGGTTAGGTTAAATAATTTAATATTTTAACCGCTATAAGACACATGTATGTACCTATATGTTTAATATCCATAATTTTTATGATTATTTATTTGAATTGCGTGCCCTACATTTTACAGAAGATGTCGACAGGTGTTCCCCTGACAGGACGCCTAGCCCTAAAGAAGTTTTATGTCATACCACAGATTCTCAATTGGATTGAGGTCTGGGCTTTGACAAGGCCATTCCAGACCAATAAATGTGTCCCCTTAAACCACTCAAGTGTTGCTTTAGCAGCATAATTAGGGTAATTGAACTGCTGGAAGGCGAATCACCCTCCCAGTCTCAAATCTTTGGAAGACTGAAACAGGTTTCCCTCAATAATTACCCTTTATTTAGCGTCATCCATTATTCCATCAATTCTGACAAGTTTCCCAGTCCCTGCCGATGAAAAACATCTGTGGTGATGTTATTCCATCGGAAGGATGGTGTTCTCAGAGTGATGAGAGGTGTTGGGTTTGCCCCAGACATAGCGTTTTCCTTTATGGCCAAAAAGCTACACTTTGGTCTAATCTGACCACAGTACCTTCTTCCATATGTTTGGGGAGTCTCCCACATGCCGTTTAGCGAACATCAAATGTGTTCACTTATTGTACTCTTGAAGCAATGGCTTTTTTTCTGGCCACTCTTCCGTAAAGCCCAGCTCTGTGGAATGTACAGCTTAAAGTGGTCCTATGAACAGATTCTCCAAACTCTGCTGTGGAGCTTTGCAGCTTCTTCAGGGTTATTTTTGTTGTCTTCCTCAATGATGAATGCCCTCCTTGCCTGGTCCGTGAGTTTTGGTGGGCGGCCCTCTCTTGGCAGGTTTGTTGTGGTGCCATATTATTTCAATTTTTTAATAATGGATTTAATGGTGCTCCGTGGGATGTTCAACGTTTCTGATATTGTTTTTTAACCCAACCCTGATCTGTACTTCTCCACAACTTTGTCCCTGACCTGTTTGGAGTGCTCCTTGGTCTTCATGGTGCCGCTTGCTTGGTGGTGCCCCTTGCTTAGTGGTGTTGCAGACTCTGGGGCCTTTCGGAACAGGCGTATATGTACTGAGATCATGTGGCACTTAGATTGCACACATATGGACTTTGTTTTACTAATTATGTGACTTCTAGAGGTAATTGGTTGCACCAGATCTTATTTAGGGGTGTATGGGGTGCATAATCAGTGGCAGGGAAGTCAGAAGCAAGAGAGCAGAACTTGGTAATAGCCGGAGCAGTTTATTAACAAAACCCACGGCATAAAAATAACAAGAATAATTGAGTACAAAACCCGTCGCGCACCAAGCAACACGTGCACAAGGACTTACAATAAACAATCCCACACAAAGACATGGGGGAAATAGAGGGTTAAATACACAACAACTGATTGACGTAATTTAAACCAGGTGTGAGGAAAAAATAAGACAAAACACATGGAAAATGAAAAGTGGATCAATGATGGCTAGAAGACCGGCGACGACCGCCGAGCGCCGCCAGAACAAGGGGAGGACCCGACTTCAGCGGAAGTATTGACATGGGGATTCATAGCAAAGGGGGTGAATACGCACAACTTTTCCATAAGGTATTTTGTTCATTCCACTTCACCAATTGACTATTTTGTGTATGTCCATTACATGAAATCCAATTAAATCTATTTAAATTACAGGTTGTAATGCAACAAAATAGAAAAACGCCAAGGGGGCTAATACATTTGGTAAGGCCCTCTGAAAATAGGTTTTCCATAATGGTCTTTCATGGTTCACTACCATACATACATGTAGAACTAAGGTAATGGAATATGTCCTGTACAATTAAGCAATAATGCCAGAGGGGGTTTGTGATATTGTCACGCCTTGGTCATTGTATTTTGTGTTTTTGTTATATGTTTGGGTAGACCAGGGTGTGACATGGGTTTATATGTTGTGTTTCGTATTGGGGTTTGTATTATTTGGGATCGCGGCTGATTAGGGGTGTGGTATAGGCTTGGCTGCCTGAGGCGATTCTCAATTAGAGTCAGGTGCTTATCGTTGTCTCTGATTGGGAACCGTATTTAGGCAGCCTGAGTTTCGCTTTGTATTTCGTGGGTGTTTGTTCCTGTCTTTGTGTAATATTCACCAGATAGGCTGTAATAAGTTTCACATTCCGTTCTGTTGTTTTTGTATTTAGTATTCAGTTATTTCATGTACCGCGACTCTCTTTCTTCAACAGATGAACGCCGTTACAGATATATGGCCAACATAACGCGACAAAGGGCTATTCTTACGCACAACGCAACATGGAGTGCTAGGACACAGCCATGGTATGTTGGCCATATATCACAAACCCCCAAGGTGCCTTATTGCCATTATAAACTGGTTACCAATGAAATTAGAGCAGTAAAAATACATGTTTTGTCATACCCGTGGTATACAGTCTAATATAGGTATAGCTATCCGTCCACTGAGTGTACAAAACATTAATAACACCTCCCTAATATTGAGTTAGAACACCCTTTTGCACTCAGAACAGTCTCAATACAATGGGGCATGGACTGAAAGCATTCCACAGGGATGCTGGCCCATGTTGTGTCATGTTTTGTCTTATATCATCTTGTCATTTTGCTTTTCCTTCTGTTCGTTTCCTCCTGCTGGTCTTATTAGGTTCGTTCCCTTTTTCTATCCCTCTCTCTCCCCCTCCCTCTCTCTCCTCTCTCTATCGTTCCGTTCCTGCTCCCAGCTGTTCCTATTCCCCTAATCATCATTTAGTCTTCCCACACCTGTTCCCGATCCTTTCCCCTGATTAGAGTCCCTATTTATTCCTTTGTGTTCCGTTCCTGTCCCGTCGGTTCCTTGTTTTGTATTCACCATGCTGTGATTGTGTTTCGCCCTGTCCTGTCGTGTTTTTGCCTTCATCAGATGCTGCGTGTGAGCAGGTGTCTCTGTCTACTACGGCCTGCGCCTACCCGGCGACCTGCAGTTTGTGGCCGCTTCTCTTGTCATTCCCCTCTACAGACTAGAGGATTTCTGTTATTCCCTGTTTGGACTTGAATAAACTCTGTTTCTGTTAAGTCGCTTTTGGGTCCTCTATCACCTGCATGACAGAAGGAACCGACCAAGTAATGGACCCAGCGACTTCAGACGCTCGTTACACTGCCGTCGAGATCCAAGGAGCCATGCTCGGCAGACACGAGCAGGAATTGTCTGCTGCTCGCCATGCCGTGGAGAACCTGGCCGCTCAGGTTTCCGACCTCTCTGGACAGTTCCAGAGTCTACGTCTCGTGCCACCTGTTACTTCCTGGCCTGCCGAGCCTCCAGAACCTAGGGTTAATAACCCACCTTGCTACTCCGGGCAGCCCACTGAGTGCCGCTCCTTTCTCACGCAGTGTGAGATTGTGTTCTCTCTCCAACCCAACACATACTCTAGAGAGAGAGCTCGGGTTGCTTACGTCATTTCACTCCTTACTGGCCGGGCTCGAGAATGGGGCACAGCTATCTGGGAGGCAAGGGCTGATTGCTCTAACAAGTTCCAGAACTTTAAAGAGGAGATGATTCGGGTTTTTGACCGTTCAGTTTTTGGTAGGGAGGCTTCTAGGGCCCTGGCTTCCTTATGCCAAGGTGAACGGTCCATAACGGATTATTCTATTGAGTTTCGCACTCTTGCTGCCTCTAGTGAGTGGAACGAGCCGGCGCTGCTCGCTCGTTTTCTGGAGGGACTCCACGCAGTGGTTAAGGATGAGATTCTCTCCCGGGAGGTTCCTTCAGATGTGGACTCTTTGATTGCTCTCGCCATCCGCATAGAACGACGGGTAGATCTTCGTCACCGGGCTCGTGGAAGAGAGCTCGCATCAACGGTGTTTCCCTGCTCCGCATCGCAACCATCTCCCTCCTCTGGCTTTGAGACTGAGCCCATGCAGCTGGGAGGGATTCGCATCTCGACTAAGGAGAGGGAACGGAGGATCACCAACCGCCTGTGCCTCTATTGCGGAGTTGCTGGACATTTTGTTAATTCATGTCCAGTAAGAGGCCAGAGCCCATCAGTAAGCGGAGGGCTACTGGTGAGCGCTACTACTCTGGTCTCTTCATCTAGATCTTGTACTACTATGTCGGTCCATCTACGCTGGACCGGTTCGGGTGCTACATGCAGTGCCTTGATTGACTCTGGGGCTGAGGGTTGTTTCATGGACGAAGCATGGGTTCGGAAACATAACATTCCTTTCAGACCGTTAGACAAGCCTACGCCCATGTTTGCCTTAGATGGTAGTCATCTTCCCAGTATCAGATTTGAGACACTACCTTTAACCCTCACAGTATCTGGTAACCACAGTGAGACTATTTCTTTTTGATTTTCCGTTCACCGTTTACACCTGTTGTTTTGGGTCATCCCTGGCTAGTATGTCATAATCCTTCTATTAATTGGTCTAGTAATTCTATCCTATCCTGGAACGTTTCTTGTCATGTGAAGTGTTTAATGTCTGCCATCCCTCCCGTTTCTTCTGTCCCTACTTCCCAGGAGGAACCTGGCGATTTGACAGGAGTGCCGGAGGAATATCATGATCTGCGCACGGTCTTCAGTCGGTCCCGAGCCAACTCCCTTCCTCCTCACCGGTCGTATGATTGTAGTATTGATCTCCTTCCGGGGACCACTCCTCCTCGAGGTAGACTATACTCTCTGTCGGCTCCCGAACGTAAGGCTCTCGAGGATTATTTGTCTGTGTCTCTTGACGCCGGTACCATAGTGCCTTCTTCTTCTCCGGCCGGGGCGGGGTTCTTTTTGTTAAGAAGAAGGACGGTACTCTGCGCCCCTGCGTGGATTATCGAGGGCTGAATGACATAACGGTTAAGAATCGTTATCCGCTTCCCCTTATGTCATCAGCCTTCGAGATTCTGCAGGGAGCCAGGTGCTTTACTAAGTTGGACCTTCGTAACGCTTACCATCTCGTGCGCATCAGAGAGGGGGACGAGTGGAAAACGGCGTTTAACACTCCGTTAGGGCATTTTGAGTACCGGGTTCTGCCGTTCGGTCTCGCCAATGCGCCAGCTGTTTTTCAGGCATTAGTTAATGATGTTCTGAGAGACATGCTGAACATTTTTGTTTTTGTCTATCTTGACGATATCCTGATTTTTTCTCCGTCACTCGAGATTCATGTTCAGCACGTTCGACGTGTTCTACAGCGCCTTTTAGAGAATTGTCTCTACGTAAAGGCTGAGAAGTGCTCTTTTCATGTCTCCTCCGTTACTTTTCTCGGTTCCGTTATTTCCGCTGAAGGCATTCAGATGGATTCCGCTAAGGTCCAAGCTGTCAGTGATTGGCCCGTTCCAAGGTCACGTGTCGAGTTGCAGCGCTTTTTAGGTTTCGCTAATTTCTATCGGCGTTTCATTCGTAATTTCGGTCAAGTTGCTGCCCCTCTCACAGCTCTTACTTCTGTCAAGACGTGTTTTAAGTGGTCCGGTTC
Organism: Oncorhynchus gorbuscha; assembly: GCF_021184085.1. NCBI lineage: Eukaryota > Metazoa > Chordata > Actinopteri > Salmoniformes > Salmonidae > Oncorhynchus > Oncorhynchus gorbuscha. The sequence goes on from NC_060178.1 coordinate 104,805,722, forward strand.
CGCCCAGGGAGCTTTTGATCTTCTAAAAGAACGTTTTACGTCCGCTCCTATCCTCGTTACTCCTGACGTCACTAGACAATTCATTGTCGAGGTTGACGCTTCAGAGGTAGGCGTGGGAGCCATTCTATCCCAGCGCTTCCAGTCTGACGATAAGGTTCATCCTTGCGCTTATTTTTCTCATCGCCTGTCGCCATCTGAGCGCAACTATGATGTGGGTAACCGTGAACTGCTCGCCATCCGCTTAGCCCTAGGCGAATGGCGACAGTGGTTGGAGGGGGCGACCGTTCCTTTTGTCGTTTGGACAGACCATAAGAACCTTGAGTACATCCGTTCTGCCAAACGACTTAATGCCCGTCAAGCTCGTTGGGCGTTGTTTTTCGCTCGTTTCGAGTTTGTGATTTCTTACCGTCCGGGTAGCAAGAACACCAAGCCTGATGCCTTATCCCGTCTGTTTAGTTCTTCTGTGGCTTCTACTGATCTCGAGGGGATTCTTCCTTATGGGCGTGTTGTCGGGTTGACAGTCTGGGGAATTGAAAGACAGGTTAAGCAAGCACTCACGCACACTGCGTCGCCGCGCGCTTGTCCTAGTAACCTCCTTTTCGTTCCTGTTTCCACTCGTCTGGCTGTTCTTCAGTGGGCTCACTCTGCCAAGTTAGCTGGTCATCCCGGTGTTCGAGGCACTCTTGCGTCTATTCGCCAGCGCTTTTGGTGGCCGACTCAGGAGCGTGACACGCGCCGTTTCGTGGCTGCGTGTTCAGACTGCGCGCAGAAGAAGTCTGGTAATTTTTTTTCTGCTTCTGCTCCTGGTCTTGCTGGGTCTCAGTCTGTTCCCTGCCATCGCATCTCTCCTGTTCTTGTTCCTGCCCTTGCTGTGTCTCAGTCTGTCCCTAGTTCTCATTTTTTTTTAGAGTAGTACCCTAGTTTCCCTTTTTATCGTTTTTCGTTACGGTCCTGAGGAGAGGAGTTGGGTTCTTTCTCGGGACGTGCTGGACCGTTTGATCTATGATTTCCTCCGTTGCCGCCAGTGTTCCTCCTCGAGAGCGCCAGGAGGCGCTCGGTGAGTGGGGGGGTACTGTCATGTTTTGTCTTATATCATCTTGTCATTTTGCTTTTCCTTCTGTTCGTTTCCTCCTGCTGGTCTTATTAGGTTCGTTCCCTTTTTCTATCCCTCTCTCTCCCCTCCCTCTCTCTCCTCTCTCTATCGTTCCGTTCCTGCTCCCAGCTGTTCCTATTCCCCTAATCATCATTTAGTCTTCCCACACCTGTTCCCGATCCTTTCCCCTGATTAGAGTCCCTATTTATTCCTTTGTGTTCCGTTCCTGTCCCGTCGGTTCCTTGTTTTGTATTCACCATGCTGTGATTGTGTTTCGCCCTGTCCTGTCGTGTTTTTTGCCTTCATCAGATGCTGCGTGTGAGCAGGTGTCTCTGTCTACTACGGCCTGCGCCTACCCGAAGCGACCTGCAGTCTGTGGCCGCTTCTCTTGTCATTCCCCTCTACAGACTAGAGGATTTCTGTTATTCCCTGTTTGGACTTGAATAAACTCTGTTTCTGTTAAGTCGCTTTTGGGTCCTCTATCACCTGCATGACATGTTGACTCCAATGTTTCCTTCAGTTACAGTGGGGCAAGAAAGTATTTAGTCAGCCACCAATTGTGCAAGTTCTCCCACTTAAAAAGATGAGAGGCCTTTTCATCATAGGTACACTTCAACTATGACAGACAAAATAAGAACCAAAATCCAGAAATTCACATTGTAGGATTTTTAATGAATTTATTTGGAAATTATGGTGGGAAATAAGTATTTGGTCAATAACAAAAGTTTATCTCAATACTTTGTTATATACCCAGAACATTTAATGAAGTTAAAGGAGTTGTCTGGGGTGTTGCACGAATACTTTTGGGATATTTACATAGGTTGCACAGAACATTCTCACAATGTTGCAAAGTGTTTTTTTGTAGTAGTCTATTTATCACCACAAACCAGCAACTGTGTCGGGCCATAAGCAGAGAAAGAAAATGGTCAGCCAGAGGCAGCGCTCCAAGTGGCCGGTGTTTTTAATCATGTTTTTTAATTATGGTCAGATTCTTGTTTACAAGCAAAACTCAAACAGGAAGTACCAGTGACATGCTCAATTTGGAAGGGGTCCGATGAAGCAAATGCAAGGCCACAGGACTGTTTTGGAAGAACAGACTGGAATATGTTCTGGGATTCATGCAATGGCATTGAGGCGTTTGACATGAAATGAAGGGATGTAGTATTAGAGTGAATCAGTCTCTAATACATTCCTTCATAAAGGAATGTATTATACGCAACCCTGATTACCCCAGTGTTCACTTGGATGGGAAAAATATAGGGCTACAAACAAGGTTGAGAAAGTTTTGTAGTAACACCTACTCTCTTACTGACAGAGGCTGACAGCAGGCTGAAATAGTTTCAGAGAGTTCCCAAAAGAAAAATACTGTGATTTAGTAACTCAGGAATCCACCCACACCTCCTTCCCATCCTTCCATAATCCTTCAAATCACATGTACTAGCACCTTAAGATCCTTCCCTGCCATAGACATTGGCATGTTAGACAGTCACACACACACTTTAGCTGAAGACGAGGCAAATAAGATGTAATGTGGCTGATGGCAGGCTGAACATTTACATTTACATTACATTTAAGTCATTTAGCAGACGCTCTTATCCAGAGCGACTTACAAATTGGTGCAATCACCTTATGACATCCAGTGGGACAGTCACTTACAATAGTGCATCTAAAACTTAGGGGGGGTGGGGTGAGAGGGATTACTTAACCTATCCTAGGTATTCCTTAAAGAGGTGGGGTTTCAGGTGTCTCCGGAAGGTGGTGATTGACTCCGCTGTCCTGGCGTCGTGAGGGAGTTTGTTCCACCATTGGGGGGCCAGGGCAGCGAACAGTTTTGACTGGGCTGAGCGGGAGCTGTACTTCCTCAGTGGTAGGGAGGCGAGCAGGCCAGAGGTGGATGAACGCAGTGCCCTTGTTTGGGTGTAGGGCCTGATCAGAGCCTGGAGGTACTGAGGTGCCGTTCCCCTCACAGCTCCGTAGGCAAGCACCATGGTCTTGTAGCGGATGCGAGCTTCAACTGGAAGCCAGTGGAGAGAACGGAGGAGCGGGGTGACGTGAGAGAACTTGGGAAGGTTGAACACCAGACGGGCTGCGGCGTTCTGGATGAGTTGAAGGGGTTTAATGGCACAGGCAGGGAGCCCAGCCAACAGCGAGTTGCAGTAATCCAGACGGGAGATGACAAGTGCCTGGATTAGGACCTGCGCCGCTTCCTGTGTGAGGCAGGGTCGTACTCTGCGGATGTTGTAGAGCATGAACCTACAGGAACGGGCCACCGCCTTGATGTTAGTTGAGAACGACAGGGTGTTGTCCAGGATCACGCCAAGGTTCTTGGCGCTCTGGGAGGAGGACACAATGGAGTTGTCAACCGTGATGGCGAGATCATGGAACGGGCAGTCCTTCCCCGGGAGGAAGAGCAGCTCCGTCTTGCCGAGGTTCAGCTTGAGGTGGTGATCCGTCATCCACACTGATATGTCTGCCAGACATGCAGAGATGCGATTCGCCACCTGGTCATCAGAAGGAGGAAAGGAGAAGATTAATTGTGTGTCGTCTGCATAGCAATGATAAGAGAGACCATGTGAGGTTATGACAGAGCCAAGTGACTTGGTGTATAGCGAGAATAGGAGAGGGCCAAGAACAGAGCCCTGGGGACACCAGTGGTGAGAGCGCGTGGTGAGGAGACAGATTCTCGCCACGCCACCTGGTAGGAGCGACCTGTCAGGTAGGACGCAATCCAAGCGTGGGCCGCGCCGGAGATGCCCAACTCGGAGAGGGTGGAGAGGAGGATCTGATGGTTCACAGTATCGAAGGCAGCCGATAGATCTAGAAGGATGAGAGCAGAGGAGAGAGAGTTAGCTTTAGCAGTGCGGAGCGCCTCCGTGATACAGAGGAGAGCAGTCTCAGTTGAGTGACTAGTCTTGAAACCTGACTGATTTGGATCAAGAAGGTCATTCAGAGAGAGATAGCGGGAGAGCTGGCCAAGGACGGCACGTTCAAGAGTTTTGGAGAGAAAAGAAAGAAGGGATACTGGTCTGTAATTGTTGACATCGGAGGGATCGAGTGTAGGTTTTTTCAGAAGGGGTGCAACTCTCGCTCTCTTGAAGACGGAAGGGACGTAGCCAACGGTCAGGGATGAGTTGATGAGCGAGGTGAGGTAAGGGAGAAGGTCTCCGGAAATGGTCTGGAGAAGAGAGGAGGGGATAGGGTCGAGCGGGCAGGTTGTTGGGCGGCCGGCCGTCACAAGACGCGAGATTTCATCTGGAGAGAGAGGGGAGAAAGAGGTCAGAGCACAGGGTAGGGCAGTGTGAGCAGAACCAGCGGTGTCGTTTGACTTAGCAAACGAGGATCGGATGTCGTCGACCTTCTTTTCAAAATGGTTGACGAAGTCATCTGCAGAGAGGGAGGAGGGGGGGGAGGGGCGGAGGATTCAGGAGGGAGGAGAAGGTGGCAAAGAGCTTCCTAGGGTTGGAAGCAGAAGCTTGGAATTTAGCGTGGTAGAAAGTGGCTTTAGCAGCAGAGACAGAGGAGGAAAATGTAGAGAGGAGGGAGTGAAAGGATGCCAGGTCCGCAGGGAGGCGAGTTTTCCTCCATTTCCGCTCGGCTGCCCGGAGCCCTGTTCTGTGAGCTCGCAATGAGTCATCGAGCCACGGAGCGGGAGGGAGGACCGAGCCGGCCTGGAGGATAGGGGACATAGAGAGTCAAGGGATGCAGAGAGGGAGGAGAGGAGGGTTGAGGAGGCAGAATCAGGAGATAGGTGGGAGAAGGTTTGTGCGGAGGGAAGAGATGATAGGATGGAAGAGGAGAGAGTAGCGGGGGAGAGAGAGCGAAGGTTGGGACGGCGCGATACCATCCGAGTAGGGGCAGTGTGGGAGGTGTTGGATGAGAGCGAGAGGGAAAAGGATACAAGGCAGTGGTCGGAGACTTGGAGGGGAGTTGCAATGAGGTTAGTGGAAGAACAGCATCTAGTAAAGATGAGGTCGAGCGTATTGCCTGCCTTGTGAGTAGGGGGAAGGTGAGAGGGTGAGGTCAAAAGAGGAGAGGAGTGGAAAGAAGGAGGCAGAGAGGAAAGAGTCAAAGGTAGACGTGGGGAGGTTAAAGTCGCCCAGAACTGTGAGAGGTGAGCCGTCCTCAGGAAAGGAGCTTATCAAGGCATCAAGCTCATTGATGAACTCTCCGAGGGAACCTGGAGGGCGATAAATGATAAGGATGTTAAGCTTGAAAGGGCTAGTAACTGTGACAGCATGGAATTCAAAGGAGGCGATAGACAGGTGGGTAAGGGGAGAAAGAGAGAATGACCACTTGGGAGAGATGAGGATCCCGGTGCCACCACCCCGCTGACCAGACGCTCTCGGGGTGTGCGAGAACACGTGGGCGGACGAAGAGAGAGCAGTAGGAGTAGCAGTGTTGTCTGTGGTGATCCATGTTTCCGTCAGGGCCAAGAAGTCGAGGGACTGGAGGGAGGCATGGGCTGAGATGAACTCTGCCTTGTTGACCGCAGATTGGCAGTTCCAGAGGCTACCGGAGACCTGGAACTCCACGTGGGTCGTGCGCGCTGGGACCACCAGAGTAGGGTGGCCGCGGCCACGCGGTGAGGAGCGTTTGTATGGTCTGTGCAGAGAGGAGAGAACAGGGATAAACCGACACATAGTTGACAGGCTACAGAAGAGGCTACGCTAATGCAAAGGAGATTGGAATGACAAGTGGACTACACGTCTCGAATGTTCAGAAAGTTAAGCTACGTAGCAAGAATCTTATTGACTAAAATGATTAAAATGATACAGTACTGCTGAAGTAGGCCAGCTGGCAGTGGGTGCGTTGTTGACACTACACTAATCAAGTCGTTCCGTTGAGTGTAATGGTTTCTGCAGTGTTGCTATTCGGGGCTAGCAGGCTAGCTAGCAGTGTTGTTTACGTTACGTTGCGTTAAAAGAACGACAATAGATGGCTAGCGAACCTAGAAAATCGCTCTAGACTACACAATTATCTTTGATACAAAGACGGCTATGTAGCTAGCTAAGTAGCTAGCTACGATCAAACAAATCAAACCGTTGTACTGTAATGAAAATGAAGTGAAAATGTGATACAACCTGTGAATGCGACCGGGTAGTTGAGTTCTATACAGAAGACGTTGGCTAGCGTTGGCTAGCTGTTGGCTAGCTAGCAGAGTCACCTACGTTAAGGACGACAAATAGCTGGCTAGCTAACCTCGGTAAATTAAGATAATCACTCTAAGACTACACACTCTAAACCTAAACAACACAATTATCTTGGATACGATGATACGATGATACGAAGACAGCAAAGACAGCTATGTAGCTAGCTAACACTACACTGATCAAGTCGTTCAGTTGAGTGAACAGTTTCTCCAGTGCAGCTAATCAATGGACGTTAGCTAGCTGGCTAGTGAAGACTACGTTAGGACGGCGAAATACGATAATTACGCAATTATCTTTGATACAAAGACGGCTATGTAGCTAGCTGAGAAGAAATTGCTAAGATAAGACAAATCAAACCGTTGTGATATAATGAAATATAATGAAAAAGTTATAAAAGTTATACTACCCGTTGGAGCGACGTGCAGATGCGACCACTCGCTCCAACCGGAACCAAGCGATGACAGGTCACTGGAAGAGGAGGATGGATTCCGTATGTGTTCACTTCATACTTCTGACTTTTGCTCATTAAAACACAAAATACTGCAATTGTGAGAAATGATGTTGGGTTGAAGTGTGTCTTTATGTCTGTGTGAGTTTCTGGGTGCCTGTATGGGTCAACAAAGAGGTGAATAGAGATGTGTTAAAGAACTTCAACAGTGTCGGTCCTCAAATCTATAACTTCCTTCCTCATAACTATTCCACTACCCGTCCTCTTGGTTTTGTTTGGCCTTTTATGCATTCTGTGGATGAGTACTGGACGAGTTTTGAGGGAGATAGAGATCCATCACTGGGAGATGCAAAGTGAGTAGGAGAACTCCGACAACACAACTCCTATCGCATTTTCATTGAAAAAAATTGATGATGTCTTAAAAAAAACTGCCTTTGATGAGTGCTGTGCTGGCACACACACACATGCACGCACACACACACATGCACACACACATGCACACATGCACGCACACACGCACACACACACGTGCACATACACAGTATCCGTTAAGAATCACATACTGTTGAACTTCAATTTGCAACAGTGTTTATCAGCTATAGTGGTATACAATGTTGTTTGCATTTTGACTGACTGGTTGGTATGAGTGCGTAATGCGTATCACCAACAACATGACATAGAAACTAGATTTGTAGTGCAGATATATATTGTTACCATAGCAACCGCTGGGACAACGATGAATAGTGCAAGAATGTTGGGAATATAACAATCACCCTAAATGTGCCCTTACTGCTGACAAATTAAATTAAATAAACAAGTGATAAGACCCTAAAAAGTTACAAATCTTAAATTAGATCAATAATGTGAAGTAGGTTAATACAAGAAGAAAGATGAGGTTTTCACCTCTGTGTGTATGTGTGCCTGTAATTCTTTGTAAGTGTGTCTGTGTGCTGTGCCTAATAAATTGGCATAAACCACAGTACTGAGACTTTACAGATGAGACTAAGGAGCGCTACCCCAGGTCTGTGGAGGAGATGGTTCCTGGCATGCTATCCTATCCCCTATGGTCCCATTAAACAACACCTGTCCAGGGAACTCAGTTCACTGTCTCAGCAACCTACCAACCAGCAACCTCCTCCCATCCACAGCCCTCTCTTCCCTACCTGCAGCCAGACAACTACTAAACAACCTCTCATCTCATCTCACCTCCCTAAAGACCTAGGAACAACTTGGACCAGCATAACAGCTGACACGCTATCCCAACAATGACATCCTCACTTCTATCCCCTTTGCTTTCTTGTTAACTGGTTCCCGAGATGGGATTCTGTTGTCACATTGGTCTTCAACACCAGTTAAGAACTACAACTCCCTACAGGCCCCAATAGGAACACGCACATGCAGCCAAGCTCCCAACCACCTCCTCCAACCCACACCCCCTCCCTATAGACCAATAGGAACACCCTGGACCATCCCATCCCCTCCCTATAGACCAATAGGAACACCCTGGACCATCCCATCCCCTCCCTATAGACCAATAAAAACACCCTGAACCATCCCATCCCAGGCACGCAAATCCCACGATAACCCCTCTCACAGCAACACGTCTAGCTGTCTGCCCCCCACTCAGAAAGACAGGGTTGTTTGAATGAGTAAAGAGGGGAGGAATGAGGAGTAAGAGGGGAGGAGACGAGGAGAGGAAACAACAATTAAAGGTGTATTCAATCACAGGCACAGCATAGAAGGCTGCAGCGAGACCGAAGGGAGCATCGCTTTCATCACTCCTGCAGAGAAGTCATTATTTCCCCGCCATCCTTTTCGCTGCTCGACGGAATATATTAACTTCACAGCTAGCCAGCCCGCCGCTGTCTTCCTTAGCCCAAGAGTGCCTACATTGCTTGTTTTGAAGAGAGTATAGCAATTGGAGTATAGGAAAAAAGGCACACATAAACGCATACCCTGCAGAGAGAGAGAGAGAGAGAGAGAGAGAGAGAGAGAGACTAGAGGAGCGTCGGCACAAAACAAGTTCCAGTGGCCCCTTGGGGACCCACCACAGAGCTGCACAGCTCAGTGTGGAAAAAACATAATCAGCAGCAGCAAAACTGCCTCTCAAAGCACACTCAGAAAGCAAATGGCTGCTTAACATACACTGGGTTGGCAGATGGACTTCCAGTTACTGTCGAAGAATGAGAGTGAGAACATCATCCACGCATGTCTTCTCCTTCTGACTGAGATTGGAATAAGACATCCCCAATCTCTTTTTACTTTCATCTCCAACAGTGCACAGACCATAGACAGAATGCATCACAGCCATATCAGCCATAATGAGTTTACCATAGAAATAGAATCAAATATATCATATTTCTGTAGAGTATTCATAAAATATACAGTCAACAAAAGGGCTTTGGTCATACTTGTCATTATGTTTCTATGCTTCAGACCACATCATATTCAGCACACTATATTAGGGTTTACATATAAACAACGCCTTTTGGGAAACTACATCTCTGAATTTCAAAACATCTGATTCATGCTTTGTAAATGAATATAAATGCATCCTTGATGTATATTTGTTTGACTATGGCATGCGTTTTGTTGTTTATCCAACTCTGCTGGATTAATCTACTCCATATTCCTGAAGACGGCTAAAGCTTGTAATTCCATATTTAGCATAATCTGCATAATTTAATGAATAGTACTGCTGGATTTCGCTTTCAGTTACAATGCAATAAATTTTACGGAGATTCTGCTTAGCTTAGCTATTGCATGAGCTATTGCATGAGCTTAGCTTGACTATGTCAAGACATGTTAAAATAGCATACACTCACGAATAGCATGAATATGCCTCACCTCAAAACAAGTGGATACAAAACAACAGTATTGGTCAAATCTTAATTTGGCTAGACTAGATATAGGTGTCATGTATGTCATTTTATGTGGAAGAGGATGTGTATTTGTTTTTGTGTTGTAATCTTGAAGCTGAATAATTAAACCATACTGTATATAAAAATAAATACACAATACAGTGTATAGAAATAAATACACAATGCGGGATATATACATAAATACATAGGGTAATGATATGGTTATGGATGCCGTCTGTTTCATGTCACTCAGCGACAGTAATGACCCTATGATAGCTCGAAGAGGAGAGAGGAGACGAGGAAAGAGGAGAGAAAAGAGGAGAAGAGAGGAGAGGAGGAGAGGAAAAAGGATAGGAGGAGAGGAGAGGAAAGAGGAGATGAGGTGAGGAGAGGAGACGAGGAAAGAGGAGAGAAAAGAGGAGAAGAGGAAAGGAAAAAGGATAGGAGGAGAGGAGAGAGGAGATGAGGTGAAGAGAGGAGGAGAGGAAGGAGGAGAGAAAAGAGGAGAAGAGGAGAGGAAAAAGGATAGGAGGAGAGGAGAGGAAAGAGGAGATGAGGTGAGGAGAGGAGGAGAGGAAAGAGGAGAGAAAAGAGGAGAGGAAAAATGATAGGAGGAGAGGAGAGGAAAGAGGAGATGAAGTGAGGAGAGGAGGAGAGGAAAGAGGAGAGAAAAGAGGAGAGGAAAAAGGATAGGAGGAGAGGAGAGGAAAGAGGAGAGATCAGTAAAAAAGCACATCAGAATACTGAAAATACTATCGAACCTGGATCTGAGTAACGTTCAGTCTACAGCTACTTCTAAAGTCAAAAAGAAAAATACATTACAGTAATAATCTCTAAATATTTTACTTAATAAACACTGAATGTTTTAAGGCTACCAAGCTGGCAAGAACAATTTCAATTTACGCCGCAGTGAGAGGAGTGAGCCCAACAACGGCAGCAGAGTTTCACAGTTTCCCCCACCCAAATTCAGAAGCCTCTTTGGCCCCCTGCTGCATGGTTTCCCCCTGTACAGAGGTCATCACAGTACAGTACCCCCTTGGATGTAAAAAATGAGAAGGCACGGAAAGAGTACAAAAAGAAACTCCTCCTGAAAAACAGAAAAACATTTTGCAGACTACTACAAGAAAGGGAACGTAAACAACTGAATCTACCATAAAGACCATCCCCTGGCATGGCACAGAGCTACATTGCCTTCAGAATGTACACTGTATTCACATTCCTTGACCTTTTCCACATTTTGTTATGTCACAGCCTGAATTTAAAATGGATTAAATATACACTACAGTTCAAAAGTTTGGGGTCACAAAGAAATCTCCTTGTTTTTGAAAGAAAATCACATTTTTGGTCCATTAAAATAACATAAAATTGATCAGAAATAGAGTGCAGACATTGTTAATGTTGTAAATGACTATTGTAGCTGGAAACGGCTGAATTTGTATTGAATATCTACATAGGCGTACAGAGGTCCATTATCAGCAACCATCACTCCTGTGTTCCAATTGCTCGTTTTTTATTTACATTTTTTTATTTCACCTTTATTTAACCAGGTAGGCCAGTTGAGAATAAGTTCTCATTTACAACTGTGACCTGGCCAAGATAAAGCAAAGCAGTGACAAACAACAACACAGTTACACATGGAATAAACAAACATACAGACAATAACAGAATAGAAAAGTCTATATATGGTGTGTGCAAATGGCATGAGGAGGTAAGGCAATAAATAGGATATAGTAGTGAAGTAATTACAATTTAGCAAATTAACACTGCAATGATGGATGTGCAGATGATGATGTGCAAGTAGAAATACTAGTGGGCAAAAGAGCAAAAAAATTTTTTTTAAACAATATAGGGATGAGTTAGGTAGATTGGATGGCCTATTTACAAATGGACTGTGTACAGCTGCTCAGATAGCTGATGCATAAAGTTACTGAGGGATATATGAGTCTCCAAATTTAGTGATTTTTGCAATTCATTCCAGTCATTGGCAGCAAAGAACTGGAAGGAAAGGGGGCCAAAAGTGGTGTTGGCTTTTGGGATGACCAGTGAGATATACCAGCTGGAGCGCGTGCTACGGGTGGGTGATGGTATGGTGAATTGTGAGCTGAGATAATGCAGGGCTTTACCTAGCAAATACTTATAGATGACCTGGAGCCAGTGGGTTTTGCGACGAATCGGAAGCGAGGGCCAGCCAACGAGAGCATACAGGTCACAGTGGCTGGTGGTATATGGGGCTTCGGTGAAAAACGGATGGCACTGTGATAGACTGCATGCAATTTGCTGAGTAGAGTGTTGAAGGCTATTTTGTAAATGACATCGCCGAAGTCGACGATCGGTAGTATAGTCAGCTTTTTGGGAGCGTTTGACAGTGATTGACCAGTTGTTTGACAGCAGACCCATAGAGGATGAGGGCAATGAGGCAGTGATCACTGAGATCCTGAAAACAGCAGAGGTGTACTAGGAGGGCAAGTTGGTCAGGATAATATCTATGAGGGTGCCCATGTTTACGGATTTAGGGTTGTACCTGGTGGGTTCCTTGATAATTTGTGTGAGATTGAGGGCATCTAGATTGCAGGACTGCCGGGGTGTTAAGCATGTCCCAGTTTAGGTCACCTAACATACTTAACTCTGAAGATAGATGGGGGGCAATCACTTCACATATGGTGTCCATGGCACAGCTGGGAGCTGAAGGGGGTCTATAATAACAGGAGGCAACAGTAAGATACTTATTTAGAGAGATATTCATTTTTTTACTTTGTAGCTCGAATTGTTTGGGCATAGACCTGGAAAGCAATTTTATCTTGACGGAAAATGTTGTAGTTGGGGATGGGGACACACAGGGCCTGGGTTAACCTCCACATCACCTGAGGAGCAGAGGAAGAGTACAATGAGGATAGATTCAGGCCATAATGTACAGACAGGGGTATGATAGGGTGTGGGTACAGTGGAGGTAAACCTAGGCATTTGGTAACGATAAGAGAGGTTGCATCTCTGGACGCACTAGTTATGCTGGGTGAGGTCACCGCATGTGTGGGATGTGGGACAAAGAGGTATGTTGAGTGGGACTAGGGGCTCCGCTGTGAATTAAAACAATGATAACTATCCTAAACCACAGTATACAAGGCATACTGACATTAGTGTTTCCTGACCCCTCCTGTCTCAGCCTCCAGTATTTATGCTGCAGTAGTTTGTGTCGGGGGCTAGGGTCAGTTTGTTATATCTGGAGTACTTCTCCTGTCCTATCCGGTGTCCTGTGTGAATTTAAGTATGCTCTCTCTAATTCTTTCTTTCTTTCTCTCTTTCCTTCTCTCTCTCGGAAGACCTGAGCCCTAGGACTACCTGACATGATGACTCATTGCTGTCCCCAGTCCACCTGGCCGTGTTGCTGCTCCAGTTTCAACTGTTATGCCTGTGATTATTATCGTTTGACCATGCTGGTCATTTAAGAAAATTTGAACATCTTGACCATGTTCTGTTATAATCTCCACCCAGAACAGCCAGAAGAGGACTGGCCATCCCACATAGCCTGGTTCCTCTCTAGGTTTCTTCCTAGGTTTTGTCCTTTCTAGGGAGTTTTTCCTAGACAGCGTGCTTCTACACCTGCATTGCTTGCTGTTTGGAGTTTTACGCTGGGTTTCTGTACAGCACTTTGAGATATCAGCTGATGTACGAAGGGCTATATAAATACATTTGATTTGATTAGAGAGAGACATAAAGCGAGGCATAAAGCAATCACAGGTGTTGATTGGGAGAGCTAGCTAAGACAACAACGGGTAAGACAACAACCGATAATCAGCTAAGACAACAAAAGGTAAAATGGCAATGAATGGGCAGAGAGGGTCAGTTAACTACAAACAGGGCCTGAGTTTGAGGCTGGGGCCGACAGATAAGCAAAATAAACAAAAATGGAGTAGCGTGATTAATGAACAGTCCAGCAGGCATCAGCTATGTAGCCAAGTGATCATAGGGTCCAGTGAACAGCAATAGATGAAAGGGAAGCCGCTAGGTAGTCGTTACTACGATAGCAAGAGGGAGACATGGCGTTAGAAAGGTTAGCAGGCTGGGGCTCATAGAAGCGTCTGCTCCGACGTCCGGCAAAGGCCGGTTGAGGGCACAACGGACAGAATTGCGTTGGCAGACCAGTCGTGATGGAACAGTGGGGCTCCGTGTCGATACCTCTTTGGCAAAAGAGGTATTGTAGCTGGAGTAATTTCAGTGAATAGCAATAGATGATTACTCACTCGAGATGCGCCTGGCTTGTTACTAACTGGTGCTAGCTTCGGGACAAGGGTGTTAGCCACTCTAGCCACTCAGTAGCAGCTAGCTAGCAGCGATGTTCCAATGCAAATGTCTAGAGCTTACGGCAAGAATCCGGTAGTGTAGTGGATTCTAGTCATTTTAGTGTAGCTCCGGGGCTGGGCCACTCGGTGGTAGCTAGCTAGCTGTGACGATCAGGCGTAATGGTCCAGAGCTTACGGCAGGATTCCGGCGTTGTAGTGGAGAAAAACAGTCCAAAATGCAGAGAGTTGATAACACACTGTGCAGACTGGCAGGCTGGCAAGTATAATCCAGGCTAAAAGCGGCTTATGTCTGTGCTAAAGGTAAATGCCACTAGCAGTGACTAACAATGACTAAATAGATATAATTAGCTGGTTAGCTTCTGATGAAGGTTCTGGCTATAAGGTCTAAAAAAATAGCAGATCTGTATCACATTGGGTGAGGCGGGTTGCCGGAAGTTATATTTAATTTAAAAATGAAAAAAGAGATTGAAAATATTGAAATATATATAAAAACAGACGAAAAAAAAAATGTACACGGGAGAACGACAAACAACGTCTGCACTGCTACGCCATCTTAGAATCATGTTGTGTTAGCTAATCCAAGTATATCATTTTAAAAGGCGAATTGATCATTAGAAAAACCTTTTGCAATTATGTTAGCACAGATGAATACTGTTGTTCTGAATAAAGAAGCAATAAAAATGGCCTTCTTTCGACTAGTTGAGTATCTGGAGCATCAGCATTTGTGGGTGCAATTACAGGCACAAAATGGCCAGAAACAAAGACCTTTCTTCTGAAACTCTATTCCTGTTCTGAGAAATGAAGGCTATTCCATGCGAGAAATTGCCAAGAAACTGAAGATCTCGTACAACGCTGTGTACTACTCCCTTCCCAGAACAGTGCAAACTGGCTCTAACCAGAATAAAAAGTGGAGTGGGAGGCCTGTCTAGTTTGAGAAACAGATGCCTCACAAGTCCTCAACTGTCAGCTCCATTAAAATGTCCTATAAGCTATGTACAGTGTGCAAATAGTAGAATATACAAATGGTGGGGGGGATATCAATAGATAGTTTATGTTTATATTTACATTGGTGGTTCTGACCCAAATTTTCTTGTGGCAGCAGATCACACATTTTGCTGCTGCAAAACACCATTTTCAACGTCAACAGTGAAGATGCGACTCCAGGATGCTGGCCTTCTATGCAAAGTTGCAAAGAAAAAGCTATTTTTCAGACTGGCCAATATAAAGATGGGCAAAACAACACAGACAATGGACAAAGTAACTCTTCCTAGGAGGCCAGCATCCCGGAGTCAACTATTCACTGTTGACGTTGAGACTGGTGTTTTGTGGGTTCTGAAGCCAGGATATCCATACAATTGGTACCATTGGAAAGAAAACAATTTAAAGTTTGTAGAAATGTTTAAATACTGTAGGAGAATATAACACAATTGATATGGTAGGAGAAAATCCAAAGAAAAACCAACCAGAATTGTTTTTTTTGAGAGACCATCCGCTTAGAATTGCAAGAGAAAGGTCATATTGACAATTAGCTCCCTGGATGCAATTCCTATGGTTTCCACAGGTTGTTGAATCATGTCTGAGAGTATAACAGAACTTATTTAGCAGGCGAAATCCCGAGGACAAACCATTCAGAATTTTTTTTTTGAGGTCACTCTCTTTTTAATTGGTTTTTCATTGTAAATCTAGATTTCTAAGGGACCTTCTTGCAGTTCCTATCGCTTCCACTGGATGTCAACAGTCTTTAGAAATTGGTTGAGGTTATATTCCTTTGTGTAATGAAGAAGTACGGCCATCTTGAATGAGGATCACTTGAAGTGTACTGTTAGATAGAGGCGCGTGACCAGAAAGCATGCTTCAGATTGTTTTCTTCCTGTATTGAACACAGATCATCCCGTCTTCAATTTTATTGATTATTTACGTTAGAAAATACCTAAAGTTGTATTACAAAAGTGGTTTGAAATATTTTGGCAAAGTTTACAGGTAACTTTTGAGATATTTTGTAGTCACGTTGAACAAGTTGGAACCGGTGTTTTTCTGGATTAAACGCGTCAAATAAATTGACATTTTGGATATTGAAAGATTAGTGGAATCTGTGTGGGTAGCTGGACAGGTAGGATGACTGACAGTGAAGGTGAACAGGTGGTCACGTGTCAGGTGACAGAGGAATGTATGAGACTGAGGCAGGAATTCCTTTAACCATAAAGTGGTATATTTACTGAGTAGTCTGTGCTGCATCACAAAGGAAACAAATAACATGTATCCAATCAAATTCATAATCAAAGATCAAATCATATCATTCATTATTAACATAAGTTAGGGAATTCAACAGTCCAGTTCATTAAGAAGTCAATAGTAATCATCCGTGAGTCACTTAGGCTCGTAACTATTTATCATAAATCATGAAAGAATTCAAAAAGTGAATGGTTATTCAATCTATAATCCCCATTATCAAAGTCGATCAGTTAGCAAACAATGACGTTTCTCATTTCACTCTTTCAATTGTCTTCATGTGTACATATAATTAATTTCAATACATTTGAACCATATCGATTGCATAATTGGCCTATGAGGATCCGTAGGGCCGTCATTGACAATTCACATTACACAATATGTTTGAAGCGTGCGCTCCAAGCCGCGCTCCGTGGTAATGACTATTAAAAGTAACTGAATGGCCCACTCTCCCGATCGCCACAGATAATTCAGATGACAGGTAACAGAGTCGGTGGATTTATGTGGATTCATGGACGCACAGAACTTCTGGATGAGATGGAGTTAAGGAAGAGAAAGCAACAAGATCAGGCGATGGCAATTTCCTCCTTTTATGGAGTTGAGATCTGTCGGACATTTCCACCTGACCTAATTAAAGCGCCCCTGGCCCAGCTGAGTAAATGGCAATGAATTAAAGGATTATTCCACCAATTCCATGGGCCTTTTCTACAGATATATATCGACGGAATTAATCGAACAAAATAACAATGTGTAATGTTTATGGGACATATTGTTGTGCCAACAAAAGATGCTCATCAAAGGTAAGGCATGAATTATATTTTTATTTCTGCGTTTTGTGTCGCGCCTGCAGGGTTGAAATATGGTTTCTCTCTTTGTTGACTATGGTGCTATCCTCAGATAATAGCATCGATTGCTTTCGCCAAAAAGCCTTTTTGAAATCTGACACATTGGCTGGATTCCCAACAAGTGTAGCTTTAATTTGCTATCTTGCATGTGTGATTTAATGAAAGTTAGATTTTTATAGTAATTTATTTGAATTTGGCGCTCTGCATTTTCCCTGGCTTTTGTCCAGGTAGGATGCAGGCGTCCCACACATCCCAGAGAGTTAAGCAGCCATTTGCTTTCTGAGTGTGCTTTGAGAGGCAGTTTTGCTGCTGCTGATCATGTTTTTTCCATGTTGAGCTGTGCTGCTCTGTGGTGGGTCCCCAAGGGGCCACTGGAACTTGTTTTGTGCCGATGCTCCTCTAATTTCCTTCTCTCTCTCCTCTCCCTCATATTTCTCTCACTTCTATCTCTCCTCTCATTCTCTTTCTCACTCTCTCACTCTCTCACCCTCTTATTTTCCTGCAGTGAAATGTGGTGTTTAAGGAACCCTGCAGATTAACATGTAATACATCTATACATCTAGAACATAAAGGAGGCATTGAGAGCAGCCGTTGATGCAAAAGGAGTATAGTAGAGGGAGGATGAGACACAAACACACACATAAGCACACTAAAGCAAACACACACAAAGGAAAGAGAGTGGGATGATTCTCACAGCCCTCTGACCTCACTGCAGTAATAACATGCCTATCATAATTTCCTCACTGTAAGTGCTCTCGGAGTCACAGTAGGCCACACGGAGGGAGCACGGACGGAGCACAGGGTACACAAACACGGAGCCAGGAGCATCTGCTACTAGTGGAGCCATATGACCTCCCTCCCACTTGTGGCTCACACCATGTGAGGCTCCTTGCTCCTTTCCTCTCCCCTCCCCCTCAGCCATCCCCCACACTCAAGGCTTCCTATGTCCTGCTCCCTATCCCCTCACAGAAGACTGGCTTCCTAACACATACTGTAGGGACAGTAAGGCTAAGACCTTCGCTTCCTTAACACTCCTGTTGGGTTCGTGTGTCACAACTTCCGCCAAAGTCGGTCCCTCTCCTTGTTCGGGCGTCGTTCGGCAGTCGGCGTCGCTGGCCTTCTAGCCATTGCCGATCCACCTTTCACTTTCCATTTGTTTTGTCTTCCCACACACCTGGTTTGAAATCCATAATGACATGTTGTTTCTCCCATATCCTTGTCAGGAATTGTTTATTGTAAGTGCACGTTGTCTGTTATGTGACAGGGTTTTGTCCCATTGTATATATTGTTTTTGTTCACAGTGATTTTTATAATTAAACTGCTCCGTTGTAACAGTCTTTGCTCTCCTGCGCCTGACTTCTCTACCGCCAGTTCGCATTCCTTACAGAATTCTGGACCCAAACTTACGGAGTCCGCAGGAGCAGGTACCCTGGGAATAGGGGTGGAGGAGCGCGTCGGGGAGCACGGAGCAATGCTCCACCATCTTGGCACCACCATGGACCGCATTGTCCAGACAATGGACCGCTGGATGAGACAGAGAGTTCTCCCAGCGCCTCCACCATCACAACCGGGGTCTCCACTACACGCCCCTCCTTCTCCTGGTCCCATTGGGATTCGTCTCTCCCTTCCCAGGAATATGATGGGATGGCTGCATACTCCCAGTGGTTCCTATTACAGCTGGATTTATACCTGGCAATCGTCCACACCAGGCTCCATCGGGCCATGAGAGGGTGTCCGCCCTCGTCTTGTGCCTCACCGGGAAAGCCCTGGAGTTGGCAAACGCCGCGTGGAGAGAGGGAGATGCGGCGTTGGACCAGTTTGAGGAGTTCACCCGAGGGTAGAGCTTAGAGCCCGAGGGTAGAGCGGCGGGTGAGAGCCTCTTCCATCTGAGGCAGGGGATGAGGAGCGCCCAGGAGTTAGCCCTGGAGTTTCAGACCCTGGCTGCTGGCGCGGGATGGAACGACAGGGCCCTGATCGACCATTACCGCTGTAGTCTGCTTCAGGATGTCCGTCAGGAGCTGACCTGCAGAGACACCATCCTCACGTTCAGCCAGCTGGTGGACCTGTCCAACCTGCTGTCTTCCCGCGGACATTCAGATCAGGGTCTGTTGGTTCCATCCCCCCGCACCCCCTCTCCGATACGCATGGAGCTGGTAGGGGCGGTGTGGAGGGAGACCGGATGGGGGTTCCAGCTTGTGCCTCATCTGTGGCCGCAGAGGTCACACTGTCGGTCGGTGCCGGGTTGGCGCTCTGGCGCCACCCCAGGTGAGCCGGTACCTTTCTCACCCACAGCCCTCTGTTGCACATATGTTTGTGTATGTCACTTTCCCTGACTTTCCCCGCATTTCCAGCATGAGGCTCTTGTCGATTCAGGCGCGGCTGGGAATTTTATAGATAAATCGTTCGCCCATAGTTTAGGGGCTGTTCCTTTCCCCGTTCATGCCTTAGATAGTCGACAATTAAGGTCAGGGTTGATTAGGGAGGCCACCGCTCCTCTGGGCATGTTGACGCAGGGGGGTCACAAGGAGAGAATTAGTCTCTTTCTTATTGACTCTCCTGCGTTTACCGTGGTGCTAGGCCTACCCTGGTTAGTTTGTCATGACCCCACTGTTTCTTGGCCACAGAGGGCTCTCACGGGGTGGTCGCGAGAGTGCTCAGGGGGGTGTTTAGGGGTTTACGTTGGTGCTACTACGGTGGAAAGTCCAGACCAGGTCTCCACCGTGCGCATTCCCCCTGAATATACCGATTTGGATCTCGCCTTCTGGGTACATTCGGTCCTCCACATCAGCCTCCTCCTCGAGTTTTGTGAAGAAGAAGGATGGAGGTCTGCGCCCGTGTATTGACTATCGGGGTCTGATCCAGACCACTGTGAGGTATAGTTACCCACTACCGCTCATAGCCAGAGCAATTGAGTCAATGCACGGGGTGCGCTTCTTTACCAAACTAGATCTCAGGAGGCTTACAACCTGGTGCGTGTCCAGGAGGGAGACGAGTGGAAGACGTCTTGCAGTACCACCTCAGGGCACTATGAGTACCTCGTCATGCCGTACAGGTTGATGAATGTGCCATCAGTCTTCTAAGCCTTTGTAGATGAGATTTTCAGGGACCTGCACGGGTTGGGTGTAGGGGTGTATATTGATGACATTCTGATATACTCCGCTACACGCGCCGAGCATGTGTCCCTGGTGCGCAGGGTGCTTGGACGACTGTTGGAGCATGACGTGTACGTCAAGGCTGAGAAATGCCTGTTCTTCCAGCAGTCGTCTCCTTCCGAGGGTACTGCATTTCCACCTCAGGGGTGGAGATGGAGAGTGACCGCATTTCAGCCGTGCATAGTTGGCCGACTCCAACCATGGCAAAGGAGGTGCAGCAGTTCTTAGGGTTTGCCAACTACTACCGGAGGTATATCCAGGTTTTGGTCAGGTAGCGGCTCCCATTACCTCACTGCTGAAAGGGGGCCCGGTGCATTTGCAGTGGTCAGCTGAGGCGGACAGGGCTTTTAGTCACTTGAGGGCTCTGTTTACCTCAACTCCGGTGCTGGCCCATCCGGATCCCTCTTTGGCGTTCATAGCAGAGGTGGACGCCTCCAAGGCTGAGATAGGAGCAGTGCTCTCTCAGCGCTCGGGTACGCCTCCATTGCTCCACCACCTGTGCCTTTTTTAGTTTGTCCATCTGATGAATGGGAAGGAACAACATTTGTAGTCTCACCCATTAATTTCCAATGACAGGTCATTTTTGATCGGGAACACCACAGGTCTTCAAAAGTTAAATAAAACACCCAAATTTGATGAAAATCATCAACATGTATTTTGTGTGTTCAGATAGCCTGTGTGGGCAAAATCATGGAAATATATGAGAATCAGATTAAATTAACTAAATTTTTCAGAGAGAAAACTTGTAAATGGGTCCAATTTGACCTGAACACAGCAGGAGGCTTAAAACCATGCAGGTCTCTCTCTCACCCACCGTCCCAAACGCTAAGGTCTCATCTACTGCTCACTAGTCCCTCCACTACCAGAGAGAGGTCACAGAGGACCCGGTTCCCAACACACGGGCAAACACAGGCACACAGTGTTAAGACCTTTTATCCTTCTCTTTGTTAACGAGAGCCCTGTGTCTCTTCAGGTTCAAACCCATCACTAAGGCCCCGGGTCGTGGCTTTAGGCCTCTGAGGCCACCGTATGTTGCTGCGCTTGAATATGATCTTTGCTTTAGCATCCTAGGCTGAGTCCCAAACAGCACCCTATTCCATTTGAAATGCACTACTTTTAACAAGGGCTCTGGACAAAAGCAGTGCACTATAGAAGGAATAAGGTGCCTCAGGAAGTCCTAGTCCTAGTTATAATCACAGAGCACCAGCTGCAGCCCAGAGACAGATTGATGCTAGTTACCCAGAGTCCGTTGGAGGATGGTGGATGAGGTCTGTACATGAGTGTGTGTGTGTGTGTGTGTGTGTGTGTGTGTGTGTGTGTGTGTGTGTGTGTGTGTGTGTGTGTGTGTGTGTGTGTGTGTGTGTGTGTGTGTGTGTGTGTGTGTGTGTGTGTGTGTGTGTGTGTGTGTGTGTGTGTGTGTGTGTGTGTGTGTGTTTCTGAAAGGTATAAAATGATGGATTTTTTCCACATGAAAGGATATGTTGCCTTTACTGTATTTACTAGCTGGGAATTGCCAGTGACATCACGATACGATATTTTCACTAAACCTATGTGTGATACGATACATTTGAAGTCGGAAGTTTACATACAACTTAACCAAATACATTTAAACTCAATTTTTCACAATTCCTGACATTTAGTCCTAGTAAAAATTCCCTGTCTTTGGTCAGTTAGGATCCCCACCTTATTTTTAGAATGTGAAATGTCAAAATAATAGGAGAGATAATGATTTATTTCAGCTTTTATTTCTTTCCACATTCCCAGTGGGTCAGAAGTTTACATACACTCAATTAGTATTTGGTAGCATTGCATTTAAATTGTTTAACTTGGGTCAAACTATTCGGGTAGCCTTCCACAAGCTTCCCACAATAAGTTGGGTGAATTGTGGCCCATGCTTCCTGACAGAGCTGACGTAACTGAGTCAGGTTTGTAGGCCTCTTGCTCGCACATGCTTTTTCACTTCTGCACATCCTGTTCTATAGGATTGAGTTCAGGGCTTTGTGAGGGCCACTCCAGTACCTTAACTTTGTTGTCCTTAAGCCATTTTACCACAACTTTGGGGTCATTGTACATTTGGAAGACCCATTTGCAACCAAGCTTTAACTTCCTGACTGATGTCTTGAGATGTAGCTTCAACAAATCCACATAATTTTACCACCTCATGATGCCATCTATTTTGTAAAGTGCACCAGTCACTTCTGCAGCAAAGCTTCCCCACAACATGATGCTGCCACCTCCATGCTTCACAGTTGAGATGGTGTTCTTCGGCTTGCAAGCATCCCAACATTTTCCTCCAAACATAACGACGGACATTATGGCCAAACAGTTCTATTTTTGTTTCATCAGACCAGCGGACATTTCTCCAAAAAGTACGATATTTTTCCCCATGTGCAGTTCCAAACCGCAGTCTTGCTTTTTTATGGCAGTTTTGAGGTCTTCGCTGATTTATTTAGATTTTCCAATTACGTCAAGCAAAAGGGCACTGAGTTGGAAGGTAGGCCTTTACATACATCCCAGGTACACCTCCAATTGAGTCAAATTATGTCAATTAGCCTATCAGAAGCTTCTAAAGCCGTGACATAATTTTCTGGAATTTTCCAAGCTGTTTAAAGGCACAGTCAACTTAGTGTAAGGAAACTTCTGACCCACTGGAATTGTGATACAGTGAATTATAAGTGAAATAATCGGTCTGTAAACAATTGTTGGAAAAATTACTTGTGTCAAACACTAAGTAGATGTCCTAAGCAACTTGCCAAAACTATAGTTTGTTTTCAATAAATGTTGGTTGAAAATGTAATGACTCTAATCTAAGTGTATGTAATCTGACTTCAACTGTATATCAACGAATTGGTGAGAGCACTAGAACTGTCTGCAGCACCCGTTCTCACCATACTAGAATCTGAAGTGAAATGTCAAGTGTTTGCTGTCCCCAACCAAGGAGGGACTACAACAGCACCTACATCATAATCTTCTGCACAGATTCTGTCAGACCTGGCCCTGACAGTAAATCTCAGTAAGACAAAAGTAATGGTGTTCCAAAAAAGGTCCAGTTGCCAGCAACACATTTACAAATTCCGTCAAAACACTGTCACCATAGAACACAAAAACTATACGTAACGGCCTGAACATCAGTGCCACAGGTAACGTCCACAAAGCTGTGAACGATCTGAGAGTCAAGGTAAGAAGAGCCTTCTATGCTATCAAAAATAACATAAAATTCGACAGACTGTACCCATTAGGATCTGGATAAAAATACTTCAATCAGTAATAGAACCCATTGCCCTTTAAGGGTGTGAGGTATAGATATAAGCCTATGAAAGACCAAAGAGCTTAAGATTTAGAACAACAGTGTTTATAGGTTATATCCAAAAATGTACTATTATGAAAGCAGTGTTTGCCATTTGATGCAAATGCTTCATTCTGACATGTGTTTATGGCATTTTGAATGCAGTGTTACATTTTGAAGGAGATGTGAGGCATTTTGCATTTTGTGTGTGCAGTTTTGGGAATTGTGTAAGCAGTTGGAAAAAACTGTATTATCTATTTCACTTCAAAACATATGTTTCCCATGCCAATAAAACCCTTCAAATTGAATTGACAGAGAGGTGGTTGGTTGGCTGGTGTTGGAGAAGGGTCAGGGAGGCAGAAGGCAGTAGAATTACAGGGCAAGTCAGAGCAGTATGAACAAAAAACAAAACACAAAAAAACAGCTCTGTCTTCCAGGCTCTGACTTGGCTCTCCGGGCTTACATGAGACACTACAATACACAGACCAGAAACGAACCAGAGGGAAGCAGGAAGTAGCATCTTGTTAATACTAGAACTGCAAGCATTTGATGCCTGCCAAATGCCAAAAAGGGATCCTGGCGACTACTAGTTTGAAGCCACACCAATGCTTCTATGAATCAACTTCCCCATTATCATTAAACTATCCATTACTGTTATAAGGTCATGATGCTAGTTCATTGTAGAACTTTCCTTATCGTTATGATATCATCATCATCAGCATCCTCATCATCACCTGCATCATCATGTAGCATATTTGCGGGTGTGTATTAGGATATACATAAACTAGTGAATTAGAGTAGAGGCTGGGTAGAGTAGAATAGAGTAGAGTATCAGGAGGACAACAGTAGAGGCTGAGTAGAGTAGAATAGAGTATCAGTAGGACAAGAGTAGTGTAGAGTATCATTAGGGCAACAGTAGAGGCTGAGTAGAGTAGTAGAGACTTACAATGTGTAGCTTCAGGTAGTCTCCAAGGCCAGATGAGCTGTCCACCCTCACCAGAACAGCATCCTCTAGCTGTGTGCTGAAACCTATGGCCAGCCTGTCTGCCCGCGTGCTGGGCCTGTCATTGGGAGGCCATGTATACGTGATTAGTCCACCGTCACGGCCAAATATATACGTAGTTCCAGCTGAAGAGAGAGGAGAGAAAGACGAGGGTTAGGTTGTTAATAGGTTGAAATGGACCACTATCTCTGTAAAGTTTAAAGTCAGGATAATATTGTCACTTATCAGAAAGAAAGTAGTTGCATGAGAAAATTCATCGGATGTACACTGTACTCCGGAATACTTTCTGTAAAGGAATACTTGTAAGTCATCATATTTACGAAACACAAACACCCAAACTATAGTAATGCCAAGGATTTCAAACTGCAACTTGACTTTCATGAAAAACACACTGACTTTAACACAGATAAATCGGGAGTCATTTTCTTCCAGTGAAGCAGTTTCCTGTCTGTGTAAGTATTCCTCGTTATTACACACCACTGCCTTTGGAGCTTCTGAATGCCTCGTTATTACACATCACTGCCTTTGGAGCTTCTGAATGCCTCGTTATTACACATCACTGCCTTTGGAGCTTCTGGATGCCTCGTTATTCACCACTGCATATGGAGCTTCTGAATGCCTCGTTATTACACACCACTGCATTTGGAGCTTCTGAATGCCTCGTTATTACACACCACTGCATTTGGAGCTTCTGATTGCCTCGATATTACACACCACTGCATTTGGAGCTTCTGATTGCCTCGATATTACACACCACTGCATTTGGAGCTTCTGATTGCCTCGATATTACACACCACTGCATTTGGAGCTTCTGATTGCCTCGATATTACACACCACTGCATTTGGAGCTTCTGATTGCCTCGATATTACACACCACTGCATTTGGAGCTTCTGATTGCCTCGATATTACACACCACTACATTTGGAGCTTCTGAATGTCTCGTTATTACACACCACTGCATTTAGAGCTCCCGAATGCCTCGTTATTACACACCACTGCATTTGGAGCTTCTGATTGCCTCAATATTACACACCACTGCATTTAGAGCTCCCGAATGCCTCGTTATTACACACCACTGCATTTGGGGCTTCTGAATGCCTCGTTATTACACACCACTGCATTTAGAGCTTCCGAATGCCTCGTTATTACACACCACTGCATTTGGAGCTTCTGAATGCCTCGTTATTACACACCACTGCATTTGGAGTTTCTGATTGCCTCGATATTACACACCACTACATTTAGAGCTTCTGGGGGAAAACATAAACAAGCAGGGCACAGATCAAGGAAACACACAGCTACTGTATGTCTCCGCCAGACACTCCGCCAACAACTCACCCGCAGACACTCGGCCCTCGTGGAATGTGTTTGACACGTATGCTCTAGAATAAGTGTACCATCCGGTTCCTCGTTTGAAAGGCTGTGGTAAACAGTTAACTCATTGGGAAGAGAGAGGCGAGCTGTAGACACTAGTGACCTATTCAAATTGATGGGTAGGAGGAAAAAGCCTTTTCCACTAATGAACAAAGCAGTTTATTCCCAAATAACAGAATTGAGGATAGATTGAAGGCCTACTAATAATCAGATTTTCCAATGATAGTTGTTGCCTTGGGGTTCTTTTACTCGCTGAGCTGTTTGTCAAATCAGTGTCTATTTCTTTCAGTGAAAGTAGACTTGATATAATATATTCCAGCACACATACACATTCATATTTATTATTGTCATATTATCTTTAGAATATATATATATATATATATATATATATATATATATATATATATTTTTTTTTTTGTACCTTTATTTAACTTGGCAAGGCAGTTAAGAACCATTTCTTATTTACAATGGCTGCAGTGGGTTAGGAACAGTGGGTTAGCTGCCTTGTTCAGGGGCAGAACAACAGATTAATACCTTGTCACCTTGAGCATGCCCCCTATGCCCCCTATGAGCATGACAATTTTGTCCCCAACCCAGCCACCAAACAACTCACTCCAAATCCCTGAACCAGCCCCCAAACAACTCACTCCATATCCCTGACCCAGCCACCAAACAAGTCACTCCATATCCCTGAACCAGCCCCCAAACAACTCACTCCATATCCCTGACCCAGCCACCAAACAACTCACTCCATATCCCTGACCCAGCCACCAAACAAGTCACTCCATATCCCTGAACCAGCCCCCAAACAACTCACTCCATATCCCTGACCCAGCCCCCAAACAACTCACAAGAGGAATACCTATCCATATGACCGACCCAGCCCCCTAACAACTCACTTCATATCCCTGACCCAGCCACCAAACAAGTCACTCCATATCCCTGAACCAGCCCCCAAACAAGTCACTCCATATCCCTGAACCAGCCCCCAAACAACTCACTCCATATCCCTGACCCAGCCCCCAAACAAGTCACTCCATATCCCTGAACCAGCCCCCAAACAACTCACTCCATATCCCTGACCCAGCCCCCAAACAAGTCACTCCATATCCCTGACCCAGCCACCAAACAAGTCACTCCATATCCCTGAACCAGCCCCAAACAACTCACTCCATATCCCTGACCCAGCCCCCAAACAACTCACATCAAAGCTGGGACCGAGAGACTGAAAACAGCTCCATATGACCTTTGTTTACATACTCATCTCATATGTATATACTGTACTCGATACCATCTACTGTATCTTGCCTATGCTGCTCTGTGCCATCACTCATTCACCCAGCCCCCTAACAACTCACTTCATATCCCTGACCCAGCCACCAAACAAGTCACTCCATATCCCTGACCCAGCCACAAAACAACTCACTCCATATGACCGACCCAGCCCCCTAACAACTCACTTCATATCCCTGAACCAGCCCCCTAACAACTCACTTCATATCCCTGACCCAGCCACAAAACAACTCACTCCATATCCCCGACCCAGCCACAAAACAACTCACTCAATATCCCCGACCCAGCCACAAAACAACTCACTCAATATCCCAGACCCATCCACCAAACAACTCACTCCATATCCCCGACCCAGCCCCCAAACAACTACTCCATATCCCGACCCATCCACCAAACAACTCACTCCATATCCCGACCCATCCACAAAACAACTACTCCATATCCCGACCCATCCACCAAACAACTCACTCAATATCCCCGAACTGGCAACCAATCAACTCACCCAGCCCGACCCAGCCACCAAACAACTCACCCAGCCCGACCCAGCCCCCTAACAACTCACTTCATATCCCTGAACCAGCCCCCTAACAACTCACTTCATATCCCTGACCCAGCCACAAAACAACTCACTCCATATCCCCGACCCAGCCACAAAACAACTCACTCAATATCCCCGACCCAGCCACAAAACAACTCACTCAATATCCCAGACCCATCCACCAAACAACTCACTCCATATCCCTGACCCAGCCCCCAAACAACTACTCCATATCCCGACCCATCCACCAAACAACTCACTCCATATCCCGACCCATCCACAAAACAACTACTCCATATCCCGACCCATCCACCAAACATCTCACTCAATATCCCCGAACTGGCAACCAATCAACTCACCCAGCCCGACCCATCCACAAAACAACTCACCCAGCCCGACCCATCCACCAAACAACTCACTCCATATCCCGACCCATCCACAAAACAACTAACTACTCCATATCCCGACCCAGCCACCAAACAACTCACCCAGCCCGACCCAGCCTAATCTAGTTATGCCCATTCACTCCATGTCGGTGCTGTAGGACACACACACACAACCCTTTCACAGCACATCAGTGTTGTAGGACACACACACACACAACCCTTTCCCAGCACATCAGTGTTGTAGGACACACACACAAGCCTTTCCCAGCACATCAGTGTTGTAGGACTCACACACACAAGCCTTTCCCAGCACATCAGTGTTGTAGGACACACACACAAGCCTTTCCCAGCACATCAGTGTTGTAGGACACACACACACAACCCTTTCCCAGCACACCAGTGTTGTAGGACACACACACACAAGCCTTTCCCAGCACATCAGTGTTGTAGGACACACACACAAGCCTTTCCCAGCACATCAGTGTTGTAGGACACACACACACACAACCCTTTCCCAGCACATCAGTGTTGTAGGACACACACACACAAGCCTTTCCCAGCACATCAGTGTTGTAGGACACACACACACAAGCCTTTCCCAGCACATCAGTGTTGTAGGACACACACACACAGACCTTTCACAGCATTCAGTGTTATAGGACACACACACAAGCCTTTCACAGCATTCAGTGTTATAGGACACACACACAAGCCTTTCACAGCATTCAGTGTTGTAGGACACACACAAACAGACCTTTCACAGCATTTAGTGTTGTAGGACACACACACACAAGCCTTTCACAGCATTCAGTGTTGTAGTGTTTTCTAACTGGCTGAGCTTTCAGTAAAGTATTACCTCTTGTGCATCCCAAATGGTCACCTGTGAGGGCTCATGTCAAAAGCAGTGAACTATGTAGGGGATTAGGGTGCCATTTGGGACACACACAGTCCTACTGACTTCTATTTTAATTCATTCGGCCCATCACTCCCTCGGCAGAGGGTTGTTAAGAAGCTTGTTGACATGTAGCTAAGATGAGCTGAGAGCCAGAACAGCATGTAAGACTACAGCAGAAAGTCCTTGGGGGAATGGAGGAGGATTAAAGCAAGGAGATACATGAGGGGGCAGGGCTAATGCACACCCACACACTACTGCTACCGAAATCTCACACACACACGCACGCACGCACGCACGCACACACTCAAAAACAGAGAAACAAACACACGCATGCATGCGTATGCATACACACACATAGACAGACACACTGGCAGACACACAGACGCAGACCGGGACACAGACCAAGAAACACAAACATCAGATATAATGCACACATCAAATCGTCTGACACGTGCCTATGTAACTCCTATGTAACTCCTATGTAACTCCTATGTAACTCCTATGTAACTCCTATGCAACTCCTATGCAACTCATATGCAACATGGATCTATTTTAACACTGGATACAGTTATCCAGGTAATATTGGCCTGTTGTTGTCTCTTTTATTTGCTAGTTGTCTATGCTAAATGGCATATATTATTATTATTATTATATTATTATTATTATTATTATTTATTATATTATCTCTCTCCATATCCCTCTCCTTTTCCCTCTCTCGCTCTCACCCCCCACACACACACACACACACACACACACACACACACACACACACACACACACACACACACACAGCCAGACAGCCAGACCCAGAGCTGCAGTGATGCAGCGCGACCCTAAACACCCCCCTTGTGTTTTGAGGCCTAATGGGGTTCAATTTCATTGCCTAAGTCCATTTCTGCTGCCGACTTAATGAAGCATGAGGCTCTGAAGAAGCCGGGACATTAACATATTAAATATGCTTCATAATTTAGAGGGGATGAGATTGCATGGGCAGGGGAAAGAGATATGGTGTGTGGGCATGTGGCATATTTTGTGTGTGTGTGTGTGTGTGTGTGTGTGTGTGTGTGTGTGTGTGTGTGTGTGTGTGTGTGTGTGTGTGTGTGTGTGTGTGTGTGTGTGTGTGTGTGTGTGTGTGTGTGTGTGTGTGTGTGTGTGTGTGTGTGTGTGTGTGTGTGTGTGTGTGTGTGTGTGTGTGTGTAAGTCATAGTGAGGTTGTGTTTAACTATATTTGGCATGACATCAAGTCCCCACAAGAATAGTAAACAAACTAAAAGTTGACACGCTGGGGACCTTTTGTTGGTCCCCACAAGGTCAAATGCTATTTCTAGTATAGTTAAACACGTCCACAGTGGAATGTGTGTCTGTGTCCATGTGTGGCTGTGTGTGTCCATGTGTGTGTGTGTGTGTGTGTGTGTGTGTGTGTGTGTGTGTGTGTGTGTGTGTGTGTGTGTGTGTGTGTGTGTGTGTGTGTGTGTGTGTGTGTGTGTGTGTGTGTGTGTGTGTGTGTGTGTGTGTGTGTGTGTGTGTGTGTGTGTGTGTGTGTGTGTGTGTGCGTGTGTGCGCATGCATGTGGAGCTAGCATGGAGACAGATGGGAATAGAATAAATCACTAGTTATTTAAGGAATGGGTAACTTCGTTAGCCATCCTATTTATGGATATCAATTTAATCTTGAAATTGATTTTAACATTCATAAATTGTTGGTGTTTATTCGTTGTTGGTTGACCCCCAACCATGTTGAGAACCTTAGGCGCTAAAAGCAATACGTTCCTCAATCAACAACTCAGGAATCAAAATACACTATTATACAAAAGTACGAGGACACCCTTTCAAATTAGTGGATTTGGGTATTTCAGCCACACATTTTATATAAAATTAGCACACAGCCATGCAATCTCCATAGACAAACACTGGCAGTAGAATGGCCTCACTGAAGAGCTCAGTTACTTTCAAAGTGGCACCGTCATAGGTGCAAACAAGCCAGTTTGTAAAATTTCTACCCTGCTGCCCCGGTCAACTGAAAGTGCTGTTATTGTGAAGTGGAAATGTCTAGGAGCAACAATGGCTCAGCCGTGAAGTGGTAGGCCACACAAGCTCACAGAACGGGACTGCCAAGTGCTGAAGCGTGTAGAGCGTTAAAACCATCTATCCTTGTTTGCAAAACTACAGAGTTCCAAACTGCCTCTGGGAGAAACCTCAGCACAATAACTGTTTGTCGGGAGCTTCATGAAATGGGTTTCCATGGCCGAGCAGCCGCACACAAGCCTAAGATCACCATTAGAACGCTACCTACCCCAATACATAGTGGCAACTGTAAAGTTTGGTGGAAGAGGAATATTGGTCTGGGGCTGTTTTTCATGGTTCGGTCTAGGCCCCTTAGTTCAATGACCTCAACACCATCGAACACCTTTGAGATTAATTGGAATGCCGACTGCGAGCCAGGCCTTATCTCCCAACATCAGTGCCTGACCTCATTAATGCTTGTGGTTTTCAACGAGCAGGTGTCCAAATACTGTTGGTCATGTAGTGTAAGTGTTATGATATTTATCCATTATCTTGTTTGAGTCACTCCTGAAGGACTACAATTAAAAAGAAACCAAATACCCTCTATTGGATTATCATTTCAGCTTCCCGGGAAATCATTAAGACTATTGATGAACAGTGTTCCTCTTATTGATGTCTAGCGCAGAGGCTATAGCAGATCAACGCCCTAGGAGATTCACGGCCATGAGGAAGACTTTTCATGAGGGGTAATTTTCATTTATTTAGTCTTCTTTATCATGTTAGTTGTATATATATATTTAGTTTATGTATTTATTTCGTTTATTATAGTTGGTGCTTTAAAATGTTCTATTCTGTTACAAAAAATACTTAATGTACATTTAATTTCATTAAGTTACTATGCTTCTGGTTTTTAAAATGCCTTCTTTTGTGAGGCAACATATGGAGATGGGGAAATGGATCCAAAAGCTGTCAGAGTGAGGCCTGGCAAAAACACTGCAACTAGCTAACTAACGATCAGTTCTGATGCATGTAGTTACTGAAGTAATCAACCTGTTTCAACTAAAGGTGATGGTAGGGGTTCTACTTTCAAGCATCTTCAAGCTATATGGCAGCATTCGCGTGAAACTGAAAGCGCGAACCACTGCTTTTAATCAGGGCAAGGTGTCTGGTAACATGTCCGAATATAAACAATGCAGCTATTCCCTCCGCAAGGCTATTAAACAAGCTAAGCGTCAGTACAGAGACAAAGTGGAATCTCAATTCAATGGCTCAGACACAAGAGGCATGTGGCAGGGTCTACAGTCAATCACGGACTACAAGATGAAATCCAGCCCAGTCACGGACCAGGATGTCTTGCTCCCAGGCAGACTAAATAACTTTTTTGCCCGCTTTGAGGACAATACAGTGCCACTGACACGGCCTGCAACGAAAACATGCGGTCTCTCCTTCACTGCAGCCGAGGTGAGTAAGACATTTAAACGTGTTAACCCTCGCAAGGCTGCAGGCCCAGACTGCATCTCCAGCCGCGCCCTCAGAGCATGCGCAGACCAGCTGGCCGGTGTGTTTACGGACATATTCAATCAATCCCTATACCATTCTGCTGTTCCCACATGCTTCAAGAGGGCCACCATTGTTCCTGTTCCCAAGAAAGCTAAGGTAACTGAGCTAAACGACTACCGCCCCGTAGCACTCACTTCCGTCATCATGAAGTGCTTTGAGAGACTAGTCAAGGACCATATCACCTCCACCCTACCTGACACCCTAGTCCCACTCCAATTTGCTTACTGCCCAAATAGGTCCACAGACGATGCAATCTCAACCACACTGCACACTGCCCTAACCCACCTGGACAAGAGGAATACCTATGTGAGAATGCTGTTCATCGACTATAGCTCGGCATTCAACACCATAGTACCCTCCAAGCTCGTCATCAAGCTCGAGACCCTGGGTCTCGATCCCGCCCTGTGCTGCTGGGTACTGCACTCCCTGACGGGCCGCCCCCAGGTGGTGAGGGTAGGCAACAACATCTCCTCCCCGCTGATCCTCAACACGGGGGCCCCACAAGGGTGCGTTCTGAGCCCTCTCCTGTACTCCCTGTTCAACCACGACTGCGTGGCCACGCACGCCTCCAACTCAATCATCAAGTTTGCGGACGACACAACAGTGGTAGGCTTGATTACCAACAACGACGAGACGGCCTACAGGGAGGAGGTGAGGGCCCTCGGAGTGTGGTGTCAGGAAAATAACCTCACACTCAACGTCAACAAAACTAAGGAGATGATTGTGAACTTCAGGAAACAGCAGAGG
This sequence comes from Oncorhynchus gorbuscha, assembly GCF_021184085.1. Classification (NCBI taxonomy): domain Eukaryota; kingdom Metazoa; phylum Chordata; class Actinopteri; order Salmoniformes; family Salmonidae; genus Oncorhynchus; species Oncorhynchus gorbuscha. The sequence continues at coordinate 104,838,884 of NC_060178.1, forward strand.
GAACACCCCCCTATCCACATCGATGGAACAGTAGTGGAGAGGGTAGCAAGTTTTAAGTTCCTCGGCATACACATCACAGACAAACTGAATTGGTCCACTCACACTGACAGCGTCGTGAAGAAGGCGCAGCAGCGCCTCTTCAACCTCAGGAGGCTGAAGAAATTTGGCTTGTCACCAAAAGCACTCACAAACTTCTACAGATGCACAATCGAGAGCATCCTGGCGGGCGGTATCACCGCCTGGTATGGCAACTGCTCCGCCCTCAACCGTAAGGCTCTCCATAGGGTAGTGATGTCTGCACAACGCATCACCGGGGGCAAACTACCTGCCCTCCAGGACACCTACACCACCCAATGTTACAGGAAGGGCATAAAGATCATCAAGGACATCAACCACCCGAACCACTGCCTGTTCACCCCACTATCATCCAGAAGGTGAGGTCAGTACAGGTGCATCAAAGCTGGGACCGAGAGACTGAAAAACAGCTTCTATCTCAAGGCCATCAGACTGTTAAACAGCCACCACTAACATTGAGTGGCTGCTGCCAACACACTGTCATTGACACTGACCCAACTCCAGCCACTTTAATAATGGGAATTGATGGGAAATGATGTAAATATATCACTAGCCACTTTAAACAATGCTACCTTATATAATGTTACTTACCCTACATTATTCATCTCATATGCATATGTATATACTGTACTCTACATCATCGACTGCATCCTTATGTAATACATGTATCACTAGCCACTTTAACTATGCCACTTTGTTTACTTTGTCTACACACTCATCTCATATGTATATACTGTACTCGATACCATCTACTGTATGCTGCTCTGTACCATCACTCATTCATATATCCTTATGTACATATTCCTTATCCCCTTACACTGTGTATAAGACAGTAGTTTTGGAATAGTTAGTTAGATTACTTGTTGGTTATCACTGCATTGTCGGAACTAGAAGCACAAGCATTTCGCTACACTCGCATTAACATCTGCTAACCATGTGTATGTGACAAATAAAATTTGATTTGATTTATATTTACAGATGTATCCAAGATGGCAAAGCAGTCGGACGTGTGTCTGTCTTATCCTGTCCTGTCCCAAGTATATATCGTTCTCGTTTTATATATTTCGTATACATTTTAATCTCACTTTCCATCTAAGGACTGAAAATACACTCCTGCAACTCGCCTCAGCCAATGTGGTATGGATCTGCTATTTTTAACGGTCCTCACAGTTAACTTGGACTTCAGCCAGCCTCAACCCGGTCAAATCCTGCCAGTCTGCACAGCGCGATACCAACCCAGAGCATATCGGACTGCTTTTTCTCTACCACATCTCCGGATTCCTACAGCAAGCTCTGAACCTCTACACCGGATCATCGCAGCTAGCTAGCTGCTATCTGAGTGCTAGCTGCTATCTGAGTGCTATCTAAGCACCTGAAGCTAGCCTCAAGCAAGGCACATCTCCCGGCTAGCCAAAGAGGTCAACCAGCCAATTATTGGGCTAAAATACCTCTTTATTTTACTGCCGGCACGGAGGCCCACCAATCCATCATGACTGGTCTGCCGACGTAACCTTCTGACATGGTTTCAACAGACTCTTCCGTTGCGACGCCACAGGATGCCCATCTACTAGCCCATGCCCGCTAGCTGTCTGAATCACCGTGTCTCCAGCTCGCCTAGTGTAGTAGTGACAATTAAATTGACTCATTTATTGCTAGTCATTGAACCATATGATCACTCGGCTACACATGCCTCTCGCTACTGTCAATATGCCATGTCTATTGCTGTTTTGGTTAGTGAATAGCCTTATTTCACTATAGAGCCCCCAGCCCTGCCCAATATGCCTTAGGTAGCCATTTTGTTCCACCCCCCCATACATAAGGTGATCTCACCTGGCTTAACTGGTGCCTCTCTACAAAATCTCTCTAGACAAAACCTCTCTAATCATCACTCAATGCCTAGGTTTGGTTCCACTGTACTCACATCCTCCCATATCCTTATCTGTACATTATGCCTTGAATCAATTCTTCCACGCCCAGAAATATGCTCCTCATACTCACTGTTCCGAAAGCAGTAGACGACCAGTTATTTTTGCCTTTAGCCGTACCCTTCTCCTACTCTTCCTACATTCCTCTGGTGATGCAGAGGTTAACCCAGGCCCTGCAGTGCCTATCTCCAATCCCATTCCCCAGGCGCTCTCATTTGTTGACTTCTGTAAAAGTAGAAGCCTTGGTTTCATGCATGTTAACATTATAATCCTCCTCCCTATGTTTGTTTAATTCACTGCTATAGCACACTACGCCAACCTTGAAGTCCTAGCCGTGACTGAATCATGGATTAGGAAGGCCTCCAAAAATCCTGAAATGTTCACCCCTAACTAACACATCTTCCGACAAGACAAAATTGCAATCTACTGCAGAGATAGCCTACAGAGTTCTGTCATAGTAGACAGGTCTGTTCCCAAACAATTCGAGCTTCTACTTTTAAAAATCCACCTTTCCAGAAACAAGTCTCTCACCGTTGCCACATGTTATAGACCGCTTTTACCCCGCAGCTGTGCCCTGGACACCATACGCGAATTGATTGCCCACATCTACCTTCAGAGTTCGTACTGTTAGATGACCTAAACTGGGATATGCTTAACACCCAGGCGTCCTACAAACTAAGATAGATGCCCTCAATCTCACACAAATTATGAAGGAACCTACCGGGTACAACCCTAAATCCATAACCATAGGCACCCTCTTAGATATCATCCTGACTAACTTGCCCTCTAAATATACCTCTGCTGTCTTCAACCAGGATCTCAGCAATCACTGCCTTATTGCCTGTGTGCGTGATGGGTCCGCGGTCAAACTGCCACCCCACATCACTGTCAAAAGCTCCCTAAAACACTTCAGCAAGCAGGCCTTTCTAATCAACCTGGCCCGGGTATCCTGGAACGATATTGACCTCATCTTGTCAGTAGATGATGCCTGGTTGCTATATAAAAGTGCTTTCCATGCCATCTAAAATAAGCATGTCCCGTTCAAAAAATGTAGAACTAAGAACAGATATAGCCCTTGGTTCACTCCAGACTTGAATACCCTGTGGCGTACTGCATTAGCATCGAATAGCCCCCGTGATATGCAACTTTTCAGGGAAGCAAGGAAGCAATATACTCAGTCAGTTAGGAAACAGAAATTTCTAACAGAAATGTATATCCTGTAGCACTAATTCCAAAACGTTTTGGGCCACTGTGAAGTCCATGGAGAATAAGAGAACCGCCTTCCAGCTGCCCACTGTACTGAGGCTAGGAAACACTGTCACCACCAATAAATCTATGATAATCAATCATTTCAATAAGCATTTTTCTATGGCTGGCATGTTTTCCATCTGGCTACCCCTACCCCAGCCAACAGCTCAGCCCCCCCTGCAGTAACTCGTTCTTTGGACACTGTGTTAACAGACCTCCAAACGAGCTTCAATGCCATACAACACCCCTTCCGTGGCCTCCAACTGCTTTTAAATGCTAGTAAAACGAAATGCATGCTCTTCAACTGATTGCTGCCCTCAGCCATCTGCCCGACGAGCATCACTACTCTGGACGGTTATGACTTGAATATGTGGACATCTACAAATACCTAGGTGTCTGGTTAGACTGTAAACTCTCCTTCCAGACTCACAATAAGCATCTCCAATCCAAATTAAATTACATCTTGAATAGCATTCCTATTTCACAACAAAGCCTCCTTCACTTATGCTGCCAAACATACCCCCGTAAAACTCTCTATCCTACCGATCCTTGACTTCGGCGATATCATTTACAAAATAACATTTGCACACACTGTACATATATTTTTCTATTGTGTTATTGACTGTACGTTTGTTTATCTGTAACTCTGTGTTGTTGTTTTTGCTGCTTTTCTTACTGCTTTGCTTTATCTTGGCCAAGTCGCAGTTGTAAATGAAAACTTGTTCTCAACTGGCCTGCCTGGTTAAATAAAGGTGAAATAAAAAATAAAAACAATTATGTAGGATCTTTTAATTTGATCACCCTGTTGCAGGATAACTCTCATGCAACACAGGAAATGTTAAACCTGTAGTTTATTTGCAGTTTAAAAAGACCTCTGAAGTTTGCCATTTCCACTCAGATATGTCAAAAAATGTACATTAACTATGATTCAAAATCATAATTCAGATTTTCTGATGCTGCAGGGTTATTTTCAATCTGTTGCAAACAGGCTCAAATTAAGATCCTACATCTGTGCATGAAGCACCTCATGATCAAAGACATGGGGGGAGCAGTAAGAAGATGTATCATAAAATACTTGGTATAATGGTTTGATCTTATAATAACTGTCCTCTAAAATAGTTATTTTCAGAAGGTGAAAAATAATTAATTATTAATTAAAAGAGAATTGGCCAAGTGTGATCCAGAAACGGTGGAAAAATAAAATTGTATATATCTCAGTCCTAAATGGCACACTATACAGTTCACTACTTTTGACCAGGGTCTATAGGGCTCTTGTTAAAAACACCGTGGAACACACACACACACTTATTTACAGTATATCACAAAAGTGAGTACACCCCTCACATGTTTGTAAATATTTGAGTATATCTTTTCATGTGACAACACTGAAGAAATGACACTTTGCTACAATGTAAAGTAGTGAGTGTACAGCTTGTATGTCCCTTCAAAATAACAGTGTAAATTTGCTGTCCCTTCAAAATAACTCAACACACAGCCATTAATGTCTAAACCGCTGGCAACAAAAGTGAGTTCACTTTGAAAATGTCCAAATTTGGCCAAAAGTGTCAATATGTTGTGTGGCCACCATCATTTTCCAGCACTGCCTTAACCCTCTTGGGCATAGAGTTCACCGGAGCTTCACAAGTTGCCACTGGAGTCCTCTTCCACTCCTCCATGACGACATCACGGAGCTGGTGGATGTTAGAGACCTTGCACTCCTCCACCTTCTGTTTGAGGATGCCCCACAGATGCTCAATAGGGTTTAGGTCTGGAGACATTTACCCTCAGCTTCTTTAGCAAGGCAGTGGTCGCCTTGGAGGTGTGTTTGAGGTCGTTACGTTGGAATACTGCCCTATGGCCCAGTCTCCGAAGGGAGGGGATCATGCTCTGCTTCAGTATGTCACAGTACATGTTGGCATTCATGGTTTCCTCAATGAACTGTAGCTCCCCAGTGCCAGCAGCACTCGTGCAGCCCCAGACCATGACACTCCCACCACCATGCTTGACTGTAGGCAAGACACACTTGTCTTTGTACTCCTCAGCTGGTTGCCGCCACACACGCTTGACACCATCTGAACCAAATAAGTTTATCTTGGTCTCATCAGACCACAGGACATGGTTCCAGTAATCCATGTCCTTAGTCTGCTTGTCTTCAGCGGGCTTTCTTGTGCATCATCTTTAGAAGAGGCTTCCTTCTGGGACGACAGCCGTGCAGACCAATTTGATGCAGTGTACGGCGTATGGTCTGAGCACTGACAGGCTGACCCCCCCCACCCCTTCAACCTCTGCAGCAATGCTGGCAGCACTCATACGTCTATTTCCCAAAGACAACCTCTGAATATGACGCTGAGCACGTGCACTCAACTTCTTTGGTCAACCATGGCGAGGCCTGTTCTGAGGGGAACCTGTCCAGTTAAACCGCTGTATGGTCTCGGCCACCGTGCTGCAGCTCAGTTTCAGGGTCTTGGCAATCTTCTTATAGCCCAGGCCATCTTTATGTAGAGCAACAATCATTTTTTTCAGATGCTCAGAGAGTTCTTTGCCATGAGGTGCCATGTAGAACTTCCAGTGACCAGTCAGTATGAGGGAGTGTGAGAGCGATGACACCAAATTTAACACACCTGCTCCCCATTCACACATGATACCTTGTAACACTAACGAGTCACATGACACCGGGGAGGGAAAATGGCTAATTGGGCCCAATTTGGACATTTTCACTTAGGGGTGAACTCACTTTTGTTGCCAGTGGTTTAGACATTAATGGCTATGTGTTGAGTTATTTTGAGGGGACAGCAAATTTACACTGTTATACAAGCTGTACACTCACTACTTTACATTGTAGCAAAGTGTCATTTCTTCAGTGTTGTCACATGAAAATATATACTCAAATATTTACAAGGATATCACTTTTGTGATATCCTGTAAGTCTGGACACATTAGCATGTGTACGACAGAGTCAACATAAACCTACAGTTTATCACCCAGACTCTCCATCTTCACCACGCAGCCACAGGAATCTCAATTTGTTACTGTGTCCAAAATGGTACCCTTTTCCTTATGATAGTGCACTACTTTTGACCAGGGCCAGTGCTTGACTTGGGCAGGAGCTTACCAAAGCTGAGTACTGGCACCTCAAAAGTTCTACTGCTTGAGCTGTTGTTCCTCTTATAGAATATCAGCTCAAAAGTATTGTGGAGCTCCTGCACCTAAATATAAACAGTAACGTCACTTATTTCAGTCCAAGTCAAGCAATGACCAGGGCCCATAGGGTAGTGCACTATGTAGGGAATAAGGGGCCAAGTGAGATGAGGGAAAAGGGTTAAATATACATACAATACAACCTGGTGTCTGTTTTGATTGTTTAACCTTGCAATAAACAACAATAGATGATGATATCAGATCGTTACAATAGTTGTGTCCTCCAACTGCTCTTAAATGTAAGTAAAACTAAATGCATGCTCTTCAACCATTCGCTGCCTGCACCTGCCCTCCCGTCCAGCATCACTACTCTGGACGGTTCTGACTTTGAATATGTGGACATCTACAAATACCAAGGTGTTTCCTATTTCGCAACAAAGCATCCTTCACTCATGTAAGCTCTCATGGGCTGGCCCTCGCTTCATACTCGTCGTCAAACCCACCTGGCTCCAGGTCATCTACAAGTCTCTTAAAGACCCGCATTATCTCAGCTGACTTGTCACCATAGCAGCACCCACCCGTAGCACGCGCTCCAGCAGGTATATGTCACTGGTCACCGCCAAAGCCACTTCTTCCTTTGGTCGCCTCTCCTTCCAGTTCTCTGCTGAATGAACTGCATAAATCTCTGAATCTGGAGACTCTTATCTCCCTCACTAGCTTTAAGCACCAGCTGTCAGAGCATCTCACAGATCACTGCACCTGTACATAGCTCATCTGTAAATAGCCCATCCAATCTACCTCATCCCCATACTGATTTATTTATTTATCTTGCTCCTTCGCACCCCAGTATCTCTACTTGCAAATTCATCTTCTGCACATCTACCATTCCAGTGTTTAATTGCTATATTGTAATTACTTTGCCATCATGGCCTATTTATTGCCTTACCTCTCTTATCTTACCTCATTTGCACATGCTGTATATAGATTTTTCTACTGTATTATTGATTGTATGTTTGTTTATTCCATGTGTAACTCTGTGTTGTTGTATGTGTCGAACTGCTTTGCTTTATCTTGGCCAGGTCGCAGTTGCAAATGAGAACTTGTTCTCAACTAGGCTACCTGGTTATATAAAGGTGAAATATAATAAAATAAAAAATGAAGTCCATGTTCTGAAGAAACTAACAATACCAGGTTGCTACGACAGGTGACACTGACAGGTTATACAAGGTATAATACATTTCATGTTGACTGTAGAAGGACTTGAACACGGATATCTACCTGTGTCGTCAATAGCCACTTGAACTCACACAGTAGCTGACTTCTGTGTATGGATATTCTTCCTGGTCAAAAAAAAAGATGTCGTCACCTCACTATTGAACCAAGGAGCATGAACTTGTGGATCAAGCTGAAGTTGAGAAGATATCCAGCATCTCTTGGCAGGACAATGGGATGTTGTTACAAATGCAGAATTAATACATTTCCAGTAAGTGTATCTTTGACAATGGACCATGTCAAATGCACTACAACAATTAACTTTTGCTGCCCTATGACCTATCAGCCTCTGTTGTACAGAAGGCAATAGCACAGAGCACTTCTGTTGACCTAGGTCAGGTCTGACGGTCTCGTTAATTTGCCCATTATCCAGCGATAGGAACAGCGTCACACCAACGTCGGTAGAGAGCACGTTAAGTCCTTCACATACATTCTCTAGTGCCTGCATTGCCTCGCAAACAACAAAAGCAAAACCTTTCCTTTCTCTTCCCTCTTCTCTCTCTCTCTCTCTCCTCTCTTTTTCCCTCTTTATCCACTTTGCTAATTGGGTGTAATCAAATTAAGTAACTGGGGCATCTCTGCCTCTCCAACCGATTGGTCCCCCCCCCTATAAAGACCATGCAATTGCACCAGATGTGATCTTCATACACAGAGGATCACATATTAGAATAGATAGAGGGAAGAACATGGAAACATTAAATGCCTCTGGGAACATATATAAAAGGGAGTGAATATATATATATACAGTTGAAGTCAGAAGTTTACATACACTTAGGTTGGAGTCATTAAATCGAATTTCTTGTTAACAAACTATAGTTTTGGCAAGTCGGTTGGGACATCTACTTTGTGCATGACACACATCTAAAATACAGTGACCCCATGACACAAGTCAGAAATAATCTGAGTAAGACAAAAAAAAATGCTATGCATACAGGCCATTCTTGCCTGAACATCAGCGCCATGGGTATCTTCCACAAAGCTGTGAACGACTGAGAGACAAGGCAAGAATGGCCTTCTATGCCATCTAAAGGAACATACAATTTGACATACCAATTAGGATCTTGCTAAAAATGATTGAATCAGTCATAGAACCCACTGCCCTATATTCTTGTGAGGACAAAGACCAAATAGAGACTCTGCATGCAGAATTATGCAAAAATATCCTCTGTGTACAACGTAAAACACCAAATAATGCATGCAGAGCAGAATTAGGACGATACTCACTAATTATTCTATCTGAGATACCTACTGCAGCCCTCATCCTCAACATACAACACCTGTTCTGCCAGTCACATTCTGTTAAAGGTCCCCAAAGCACACACATCCCTGGGTCTCTCCTCTTTTTGTCTTTGCCCAATAATGTTTCTACCATGTTTTGTGCTGCTACCATGTTGTGTTCCTGCCATGTTGTTTGCTACCATGTTGCTGTCATGTTGTGTTGCTACTATGCTGTGTTGTCATGTGTTGATATCATGCTGTGTTGTTCTCATGGTGTGTCCTACCATGCTATATTGTTGTTATGTTGTGTTCCTACCATGCTATAGTGTCATGTAATCCTACAATAAAATATCAAGTAATCAGAAAACCAAGACAGCTAGTCCGGGAAAGATTTCAGGAAATATTCACAAGCATGTGTTTGCGGGAAAAATAAGCTGACAGTTTATTACAAGAATGCAGACTGAAAGATGTGTTGTTGTTTAGTTGTGTTCCTACCATGCTATAGTGTCATGTAATCCTACTATGATGTGTTGTTGTTAAGTTGTGTTCCTACCATGCTGTGATGTCATGTGTTCCTAACATGTTGTGTTGTCATGTGTTCCTACCATGGTGTGTTGTCATGTGTTCCTACCATACTGTGTTTTCATCTGTTCCTACCATGCTGTGTTGTCATGTGTTCCTACCATAATGTGTTGTCATGAGGTCCTACCATGCTGTGTTGTCTTGTGTTCCTACCATGCTGTGTTTTTGTTGTGTGGTGTTCCTACCATGATATGTTGTCATGTGATCCTACCATGATGTGTTGTTGTTAAGTTGTGTTCCTACCATGCTGTGGGTTCATGTGTTCCTACCATGTTGTGTTGTTGTTATGTGGTGTTCCTACCATGCTATGTTGTCATGTGATGCTACCATGATGTGTTGTTGTTCAGCTGCTACCATGATGTGTTGTTGTTCAGCTGTGTTCCTACCATGCTGTGTTGTCATGTGTTCCTCCCATGCTATGTTATCATGTGATCATACCATGCTGTGTTGTTGTTATGTGGTGTTCCTACCATGCTATGTTGTCATGTGGTGTTCATACCATACTGTGTTTTCATCTGTTCCTACCATGCTGTCTTGTCTTGTGTTCCTATCATGCTATGTTGTCATGTGTTCCTACCATGGTGTGTTGTCATGTGTTCCTACCATACTGTGTTTCCATCTGTTCCTACCATGCTGTGTTGTCACGTGATCCTACCATGATGTGTTGTTGTTAAGTTGTGTTCCTACCATGCTGTGGTTTCATGTGTTCCTACCATGCTGTGTTGTTGTTATGTGGTGTTCCTTCCATGCTATGTTGTCATGTGATGCTACCATGATGTGTTGTTGTTCAGCTGTGTTCCTACCATGCTGTGTTGTCATGTGTTCCTCCCATGCTATGTTATCATGTGATCATACCATGCTGTGTTGTTGTTATGTGGTGGTCCTACCATGCTATGTTATCATGTGATCATACCATGCTGTGTTGTTGTTATGTGGTGTTCCTACCATGCTATGTTATCATGTGATCATACCATGCTGTGTTGTTGTTATGTGCTGTTCCTACCATGCTATGTTATTATGTGATCATACCATGCTGTGTTGTTGTTATGTGGTGTTCCTACCATGCTATGTTGTCATGTGGTGTTCATACCATACTGTGTTTTCATCTGTTCCTACCATGCTGTCTTGTCTTGTGTTCCTATCATGCTATGTTGTCATGTGATCCTACCATGCTGTGTTGTTGTCTTAAGTCTCTCTTTACTGTATGTGGTGATGTGTTGTCTCTCTTGTCGTGATGTGTGTTTGGTCCTGTATTTTATTTTTATTTTTTAATCCCAGAAGGCCTTTTTCTTTTTGGTAGGCTGTCATTGTAAATAAGAATTTGTTCTTAACTGGCTTGCCTGGTTAAATTAAGTTTAAATAAAATAAAATCATCAAAATCCAGAAAATTCTACAACCACCTAAAAGGAATCGATTCCCCAACCTTCCAAAACAAAGCCATCACCTACAGAGAGATGAACCTGGAGAAGAGACCCCTAAGCAAGCTGGTCCTGGGGCTCTGTTCACAAACACAAACAGACACCACAGAGCACCAGGATTGCAAAACAATTAGACCCAACCAAATCATGATTAAACAAAAGGTGAATTAATTGACACATTGGAAATAATTAACAAAAAAATAGAGCAAACTAGATTGCTATTTGGCCCTAAACAGAGAGTATACAGAATACACATGACCACCGTGACTAAACCAAAATGAAGGCAAGCTTAGACAATGTACAGACTAAGTGTGCATAGCCTTGCTATTGAGAAAGGCTGTCTTAGCCCATCTTATCTTGAGAACCAGGTCTGCCAATGTGCACACTGTCCACAAAATGAGGTGGAAACTGAGCTGCACTTCCGAATCTCCTGCCCAAATGTGTGACCATATTAGAGACACATACTAACCCTTCCCTATTACACAGATCCACAAATGTTGATACATTTTGATATCTACTTGGTGAAATACCACAGTGTGCCATCACAGCAGCAAGATTTGTGACCTGTTGCCACAAGAAAAGGGCAACCAGAGAAGAACAAACATCATTGTAAATACTGATTTATTTTCCCTTTTGTACTTTAACTATTTGTACATCATTACAACACTGTATATAGACATAATATGACCTTTGGAATGTCTCTATTCCTTTGGAACTTTTTTGATTGTAATGTTTACTGTTCATTTGATTGTTTATTTCACTTTAGTTTATTATCTATTTCAATTGCTTTGGCGATATAAACATATATTTCCCATTCCCCACAAAAAAATCAATTGAAATTGAGAGAGAGAGAGAGAGATAAATAAAAAAACATAATGACAACAAGTTTATGTACAGTACCGGTCAAAAGTTTGGATACACTTACTCATTCCAGGGTTTTTCTATATTTTTACATCAAAACTATAAAATAAAGTATATGGAATCATGTGGTAACCCAAAAAAGTGTTCAACAAATCAATATGTATGTGTTACTGTAACAGTGTTTAGAGGGTACACACAACACATCCAGTAACCAGCAAGTCCAGGGTACACCCATATGCCAGAGGCTGCTCAAAGCCAGGGAAGGAAGGAATGCTAATGCCAGAGGCTGCTCAAAGCCAGGGAAGGAAGGAATGCTAATGCCAGAGGCTGCTCAAAGCCAGAGAAGGAAGGAATGCTCAAAGCCAGAGAAAGGAAGGAATGCTGATGCCAGAGGCTGCTCAAAGCCAGAGAAGGAATGAATGCTGATGCCAGAGGCTGCTCAAAGCCAGGGAAGGAAGGAATGCTGATGCCAGAGGCTGCTCATAGCCAGAGAAGGAAGGAATGCTGATGCCAGAGGCTGCTCAAAGCCAGAGAAGGAAGGAATGCTGATGCCAGAGGCTGCTCAAAGCCAGAGAAGGAATGAATGCTGATGCCAGAGGCTGCTCAAAGCCAGGGAAGGAAGGAATGCTGATGCCAGAGGCTGCTCATAGCCAGAGAAGGAAGGAATGCTGATGCCAGAGGCTGCTCAAAGCCAGGGAAGGAAGGAATGCTGATGCCAGAGGCTGCTCAAAGCCGGAAAAGGAAGGAATGCCGTTCAAAGCCTCATATGTGCCATCTTCTGATAGCTAAGCAATAGTAATGCATCTTGTTTGAAGCCTGTGCAGAAGTGTGAATGTGTGTGTGTTTGTGCATCATTAATGCCATCTATGTGAGACTTCAGTTGTCCTTTTCTACGCTGTTATCTACACCCATGAGACTGCAGGATTAAACATATCTATGTCACCACACTTTGTAAGTAAGCCTTTACTAAATGGTATGATGTTGTTTAATTAGCTGCATTGCTTAAGGACAAAATGAAGCAACTGAAAGAGACCAAGGGAACTACTAGGCAGACATCACTAATATGGTGTGTGTGCACATGTGTGTGTGTGTGTTACACGTGTCTATAAACGGGTGTGTGTAAGGAGCTGCTGTACTGCAACACAACTACTACCTCTGTGATTCACATAGCAATGTACAGTATAGTCCTGCTCTACCTCCCCTATACTAACACACACACACACACACACACACACACACACACACACACACACACACACACACACACACACACACACACACACACACACACACACACACACACACACACACACACACACACACACACACACACACACACACACACACACACACACACACACACACTATATACTGGTATTTATTGAGGAGAAGGAAAAACCTAGTGTGGGTATACTGTTGTATTTGAACACTATGTTTAGATATATTAGCAATATGATGCTAATATTAGCCTAGGTGTTACAATAAACATCAAGGCAGCACGTTTTATATTGTAGTCCTCAGATGGAGGGTGAAATGGCAGGCTGGAGCAGGCAGAGACAGAGAGAAAGAAAGAGAGAGGGAGGGGGGATGGGGGGAAAAGAGAGAGAGAAGGAAAGAGAGAGAAGGAAAGAGAGAGAGAGAGAGAGAGAGAGAGAGAGAGAGAGAGGGGGGACAGAGAGAGAGAGAGAGAGAGACAGAGAGAGAGAGAGAGAGAGAGAGAGAGAGAGAGAGAGAGAGAGAGAGAGAGAGAGAGAGAGAGAGAGAGAGAGAGAGAGAGACTGCACAGAAAATTAGGTGGAAACTGAGTTGCACTTCCTAACCTCCTGACAAATGTTTAACCATATTACAGACACATATTTCCCTCAGATTACACAGACCCAAAACAAATCAAATGTTGATAAACTCCCATATACAGTATATACTGATATTAAGTTCTGCTTTTCTGATTGATCAAATACTTATGTCATGCAATAAAATGCAAATTAATTACTTAAAAATCATACAATGTGATTTTCTTGATTTTTGTTTTAGATTCCGTCTCTCACAGTTGAAGTGTACCTATGACAAAAATTACAGACCTCTACGTGCTATGTAAGTAGGAAAACCTGCGAAATCGGCAGTGTATCAAATACTTGTTCTCCCCAATGTATATATATATATATTTACATTTACATTTAAGTCATTTAGCAGACGCTCTTATCCAGAGCGACTTACATATAACAGAAAAAAATGTTAGCTGTTATCCAGTTTATCTCACACACAACTTAACGGGTGCACCTCAGCCACGCTCAAGGTACTAAACGATATCATAACCGCCATCGATAAAAAGACAGTACTATGCATCTGTCTTCATCGACCTGGCCAAGGCTTTCGACTCTGTCAATCACCGCGTTCTTATATTCTTATCGGCAGACTCAGTAGCCTCGGTTTTTCTAATGACTTCCTTGCCTGGTTCACCAACTACTTTGCAGACAGAGTTCAGTGTGTCAAATCGGAGGGCATGTTGTCCGGTCCTCTAGCAGTCTCTATGGGGGTGCCACAAGGTTCAATTCTCGGGCCGACTCTTTTCTCTGTATATATCAATGATGTTGCTCTTGCTGTGGACGATTCTCTGATCCACCTCTACACAGACAACACCCTTCTGTATACTTCTGGCCCTTCCTTGGAAACTGTGCTATCTAACCTTCAAACGAGCTTCAATGCCATACAACACTCCTTCCGTGGCCTCCAACTGCTCTTAAACACTAATAAAACCAAATGCATGCTTTTCAACCGTTCACTGCCTGCACCCGCACGCCCGACTAGCAAAATACAAAATAGCTTCCAATACTCTACCCAGCAAACTGGATGCAGTTTATCACAGTGCCATCCGTTTTGTTACTACAGCACCTTATACCACCCACCACTGCGACCTGTATGCTCTAGTCGGCTGGCCCTCGCTACATATTCGTTGCCAGACCCACTGGCTCCAGGTCATCTACAAGTCCATGCTAGGTAAAGCTCCGCCTTATCTCAGTTCACTGGTCACGATGGCAACACCCACCCGTAGCACACGCTCCAGCAGGTGTATCACACTGATCATCACTAAAGCATGGAATTGTAGCCACCTCATTTGGCCGCCTTTCCTTCCAGTTCTCTGCTGCCTGTGACTGGAACGAATTGCAAAAATCGTTGAAGTTGGAGACTTATCTCCCTCACCAACTTTAAACATCGGCTATCTGAGCAGCTAACCAATCGCTGTAGCTGTACATAGTCAATCTGTAAATAGCCCACCCAATTTACCCACCTCATCCCCATACTTATTTTATTTATTTACTTTTCTGCTCTTTTGCACACCAGGATCTCTACCTGCACATGACCATCTGATCATTTATCACTCCAGTGTTAATCCGCTAAATTGTAATTATTTGCCTACCTCCTCATTCCTTTTGCACACAATGTATATAGACTCTCTTTTTTTCTCTACTGTGTTATTGACTTGTTTATAGTTTACTCCATGTGTAACTCTGTGTTGTTGTCTGTTCACACTGCTATACTTTATCTTGGCCAGGTCGCAGTTGTAAATGAGAATGTGTTCTCTACTAGCCTACCTGGTTAAATAAAGGTGAAATAAAAATAAATAAATACAAGTTAGTAGTTACTGTATTTCTTACTGCTGTTCTTTCTTTTTGCAACATGGAATCCCTGTCAGTTATCATGTGGAACATTCAGGGCCTAAACTCATCAACTCATCAATTCAACAAAAATGTTAAAGTCATCATTCTGCAGAAGACATGGTATAAGGCAGACACTGTCACTGCCTGTCCCACAGGCTACAGAGAGGTAATTGTGCCATCACAGAAACACAGCTCTGTCAATAGCGGCATACAATCTGGAAGACTGATCATTTGGTACAAATCCGATCTAGAAAATCTATTGATCCCCTCAAAATTGGTAAATATCACATTTGGCTAAATCTGAAAAAATAACTTGTACTGACAGAAAAAAATATGTGTTCCTTTGCGCAATATATATTTCAATTGGCTATATTAAAAGTGTTTAATTTGATCTTGATTGTAGGTAATTTCCCTGACATCCGGAATCAAGGACTCATAACCCCAATCTTTAAGAAAGGAGACAAATTGGATCCTAACAATTACAGAGGCATTTGTGTGAACAGTAACCTGGGGAAGGTTTTCTGTAGTATTATACATGTACGAGTTCTAAACTTCCTTAATAAGCACAATGTCTTGAGTAAAAGCCAAATTGGATTTATACCAAAACATCGACTGATCATATTTACACCATACACACCCTGATAGATAAACATGTCCACCAAAATAATTCCAAAATATATGCTTGCTTTATCAACTTCTGTTATGGTTTCCTTGTGGCGAAGGAGAGGAGGACCAAAATGTGGTTATTTTGATTCATCTTTAATAAAAGATAAACACGAACAATACAAAACAATAAACGTGAAACCATAAACAGCCTTATCTGGTGCAAACAAACACAGAGACAGGAACAATCACCCACGAAACACTCAAAGAATATGGCTTCCTAACTATGTTTTCCAATCAGAGACAACGATAAACACCTGCCTCTGATTGAGAACCACTCCAGGCAGCCATAGACTATTCTAGACAACCCCACTAACCACAATCCCATGACCTACAAAAAAAACCAAGACAAAACACACCACATAAATAACCCATGTCACACCCTGGCCTGACAAAAATAATAAAGAAAACACAAAATACTTAGACCAGGGCGTGACAACTTCTAAAGTGCATTTGATTATATTTGGCGTACAGGACTGTTCTACAAAGTTATTGAAAGTGGTGTAGGGGGTAAAACATATGACATAAGTAAATCAATGTACACTGGCAATACGTGCAGTATTAAAATTGGCAATAAAAGAACATAATTCTTTAACCAGGGGTGGGGCCATCGCCAGGGTTGCAATCTGAGCCCTGTGCAATCTTCAATATTTACATCAATGACTTGGCCACTATTCTAGAAAAATCCTCAGCCCCTGGTGTTAGTCTCCACAATTCAGAGTTTAAATGCCTACTCTTTGCAGATGACCTATGCCTGCTGTCACCCACAGCACGTGGCCTACAGTAGAGCCTGGACCTGCAAGAGCAGTACAGCCAGGCCTGGGCCATGGCAGTAAACCCCAAAAATACTAAAATAATGATTTTCCAGAGAAGATCCAGATCTCAGGGAATTAGACCAAACTTCTCATTTGGTACAAAATATATAGAGTAGTGTACACACTACAATTACTTAGGTTTAAAAATAAGCTCAACTGGACACCTTAATGATGCAGTGAATGAACTGAGAGAGAACGCACGCAGGGCATTCTACACCATTAAAAAACTAATTCAAATTTAAATAACTATTCAAATCTGGCTAAAACAAATTGAATGTGTCATTGAACCAATTGCACTTTATGCCATCAAGGTGAAACCCTGCATGCAGAGTTCTTTAAGATTATCCTACATGTCCAGAGGAAAACAACAAACAATGCATGCAGGGCAGAATTAGGCCTCAAAAAAGAGCAATTAAGTTTTGGAAACATCTAAAATACAGTGAACCCCTCTCATATCATTACCAAGCCCTGCAATGCCAAGAGCTGAGCAAAGAAAATAGTCCCCTCATCCAGCTGGTCCTGGGGCTGAGTCCACACACCTGTTCTACTAACACACTGAAGCCTCAGGACCAGAACATCCAATCAATCAGAATAAAACAGATTACAACACAGTCAAAACAAAACTACATTGCTTATTGGGAAACCCAACAAAGCAAAATGTAGTGCTATCTGGCCCTAAATCAACAGTACACCGTGGCTAACTAACTAATAACCATGGTTACTGATTAAAACCTTAGAAAAACCTTGACAAAGTACAGGCTCAGTGATCACAGCCTTGCCATTGAGAAGGGTAGACACAGGAAAACCTGGCTCCCTGTAGAGGAAAGACTGTGCAACCACTGCACAACAGCAGAACCAGAGACAGAGATGCATTTCCTGACAAAATGTCAAACATATAAAACATTTCCCCAAATTTGAAACCCTTATTCAAGATTTCAAAGACCTATCTGGTGAGAATAGGCTACCCGTCCTGATGGGGGAGGGCACAGGGAGCTGTGGGTTGGCAGCGCACTACATTGCTGCCTGACAGACCAATCAACCTGCACATGTCCTCTGTTGTATGCTTATTGTTATGGTTCAATGTCTGGGTATTATGACCCTTGGTTATTGTTGTTACTGTTGTCCCGTTGACAATTTGTATTCTTATTAATCTTAATATTGTAAATATCCAAAGTAAGCTTTGGCAATATGTACATTGTTACGCCATGCCAATGAAGCAAATTGAATTGAGAGAGAGCGAGAGCGAGAGCGGGAGCGAGAGAGAGAGAGAGAGAGGTGGAATTGAATCTTATTAGTTAGGTTTAGGTGGAAGCTTTTCCCTGTGTGGCCATGAACACTGCTGCAGGGGAGAGGTTGAACATTGCAAGAAGAAAATAATAGTATTGACAGTGCCTGATGGCTTCTAATTGAAGAGGGCTGCTATTGGGGTTTGGTGATTGAATCAATTATATTTATATATTCAAACATTTATTTATCAATTAGAGCATGTATTTAATTATTTAAACATCTAGTCATTAAACTAGTGATCAAGGCTAAATAGGTAACCAAGCTGACACACGGAAGTCAATATAAAGGAGCAAGAGCCAAGATGTTAGCTAACATGGCATCCTGAATGGCAGATCCATAGAGTGTACCTTCTAACAGCTCTGCCTTATACACAGAGTGTACAAAACATTAGGAGCACCTGCTCTTTCCATGACATAGACTAATCTGGTGAATCCAGGTGAAAGCTATGATCCCTTATTGATGTCACTTGATAAATCCACTTCAAAAAGTCTAGATCAGGGTTTGTCAACTATGATGGGGTGGGGGCTACAAAAACAGCTAAACTCATCATGAGGGGCACAGTGGCTTGTGGGTCTGCATACCCACATCCATACTCATTTTGCCAATGGGCGGAGAGAAAAAAGTTCAGTTTCACAGCTAATTTCGTGCAATTCTACACATTTCGCCATAGGGTGGAGGCAAATGTTTGAAGTTTTTAATATGATTATAGATGACCAAGGGGCCCCAAACCAGTCGGTAATTTAACCATGCTTACTACTAGTTTAGAGAGCAGGCTGCTGGACTAATTTACCAATCTAAATAAATGTTTCTGACATGGGCTAATTGAGTGACTGGTGATGCACAACCAAATGTTTTAATTGCATCTTGTGAATTCTATTATTCTAACTCTCAACAGTAAGTTGAGACCCCGACAGTTAGAAATGGTCTCATGATATTTGGATCAAAAATCGTTATCGATCATTCGATTAGCAGAAATCCTGATTTTAGTCAGCTTCAAACTGTCTATCACTACAAATCACACCCCTCGCCCTTGTGGATGGAGGGATGCAGACATTAGGCTCAACATTGTTCCCCTTTTCCTCAGCTGACCTTCTCAAAAAACAATTTGAGCTAATGTTATAGCTACGTTGGGATCTACAGATGCATGATCTGCGTAACATGTCTGGGGAGAGGGGGAGAGGAGAGTGAGGAGAGTAACCAGCTTGTTACAACTACACATTAAAGCTTCTGTAGGACGGTTTAACTCAATGCATTCCTCTGTTTGACGGTTTAACTCAATGCATTCCTCTGTAGGATGGTTTAACTCAATGCATTCCTCTGTAGGGTGATTTAACTCAATGCATTCCTCTGTAGGACGGTTTAACTCAATGCTTTCCTCTGTACGGTGGTTTAACTCATTAACTCAATGCCTTCCTCTGTTGGGTGGTTTAACTCAATTCCTGCCTCTGTAGGGTGGTTTAACTCAATGCCTTCCTCTGTAGGGTGGATTAACTCAATGCATTCCTCTGTAGCACGGTGTAACTCAATGCATTCCTCTGTAGGGTGGTTTAACTCAATGCATTCCTCTGTAGGACAGTTTAACTCAATGCATTGCTCTGTAGGACGGTTTAACTCAACGCATTCCTCTGTAGGGTGGTTTAACTCAACGCATTCCTCTGTAGGGTGGTTTAACTCAACGCATTCCTCTGTAGGGTGGTTTAACTCAACGCATTCCTCTGTAGGGTGGTTTAACTCAATGCCTTCCTCTGTAGGACAGTTTAACTCAATGCATTCCTCTGTAGGACGGTTTAACTCAATGCATTCCTCTGTAGGACGGTTTAACTCAATGCATTCCTCTTTAGGACAGTTTAACTCAATGCATTCCTCTGTAGGACGGTTTAACTCAATGAATTCCTCTGTAGGGTGGTTTAACTCAATGCATTCCTCTGTAGGGTGGTTTAACTCAATGCATTCCTCTGTAGGACGGTTTAACTCAATGCATTCCCCTGTAGGACGGTTTAACTCAATGCATTCCTCTGTAGGGTGGTTTAACTCAATGCATTCCTCTGTAGGGCGGTTTAACTCAATGCATTCCTCTGTAGGACGGTTTAACTCAATGCATTCCTCTGTAGGATGGTTTAACTCAACGCATTCCTCTGTAGGACGGTTTAACTCAACGCATTCCTCTGTAGGACGGTTTAACTCAACGCATTCCTCTGTAGGACGGTTTAACTCAACGCATTCCTCTGTAGGGTGGTTTAACTCAATGCATTCCTCTGTAGGACGGTTTAACTCAATAAAGTTTAGACCCTCTGTAGGACGGTTTAACTCAATAAAGTTTAGACCCTCTATAGGGAAGTTTAACTCAATACAATAGGCCGGCTTCAGAAGAGAAATTCTGTCTGTCTTTCATTAATTCATTAATTCTTCATTACTTCTCTGGCTTATCCTCTGCCAGGACTCTCCAGGGAATTGGGGAGACATTTAGAGAGTCAATAACTGAAGGTTCTGGACTGGAAGGGCTGTAGGTAGGCAAGCACACACGATCTTGCACGAATGCATATACGCACACACACATGAGAGTATGCACAAACACGCACCCACGCATGCACACACACACGCACACGTGTGTAAATCAAATTAGCATAATTCACAAATTGGTAAATTTAAATACCGAAGACACATTTTTGTTGATTGCATTCAGTTGTGCAACTGACTACGTATCCCTTTCCCTGTTCAGAAAGAGAAAGACAGAAGATAGAGATTATATAATGATTCAACAGACTGAATAATGGCTCATCCAAGAGCCATGCCAACAATGTCCCGCTTGAGTCAAATATGGAGCACTTCCTCTATCTCTCCTTTATCTCTCTCTCTCTCTCTTTCCTCCTCTCTGCCCCATCACAGTCTCACATTTTTAACTTCCCCCATTCTTCCCTCTCCCCTTCAACTCGCTTCAAGTTAGTCTTTCTCATTTTCCCAAACAGGACACCATTCCACATCTGACCCTATCTAAAAGTCGCACACACAGTCAGTTCTCATCTCTCTCCACACCGGAAACACACACACACTTACTCATTCTTCCTCAACAAGTGGAGGAAATTAATGCTCTCCTCTTGTGCCTGCAGTGGTCTCAGTGGTGACCAGGCCTCGTCCAGTGTAGAGCGGGATGAGAGCACAGAGATCAGAGTGTGTCAGGGCCGGTGCTGTTGTGTAAAATACAGAGTGGGAGAAAGAGAATACGAGCTAGAATACCACTAGGACAAAGACCTGAAGCACACACTTAGGAGAAGAGAGGGATGAGAAGATGGCGTGGCATGTCTCAGTCACTCCGAGTCAGGGTCAATAGTCAACATGTCTCAGTCACTCCGAGTCAGGGTCAATAGTCAACATGTCTCAGTCACTCCAAGCCGGGGTCAATAGTCAACATGTCTCAGTCACTCCAAGCCGGGGTCAAAAGTCAACTTGTCTAAGTCACTCCTAGTCGGGGTCAATAGTCAACACGTATCGGTCACTGCTAGCTATGGTCAATAGTCAACCTGCCTCAGCCACTCCTAGCCAGGGTCAAAAGTCAACATGTCTCAGTCACTCCTAGCCAGGGTCAATAGTCAACATGTCTCAGTCACTCCTAGTCGGGGTCAATAGTCAACATGTCTCAGTCACTCCTAGCCAGGGCCAATAGCCGACATATCTCGGTCACTCTTAGCCGGGGCCAATAGCCGACATATCTCGGTCACTCTTAGCCGGGGCCAATAGCCGACATATCTCAGTCACTCCTAGTCAGGGTCAACTGGGAAACTTCGTTGCAGAGGGGGACATGTACAGAGATCTACATCTGCCTAAGCCTTCAGCTCTGTTCTCCTTTGCTCTGCTCTGGATGCTAAATATAGATACCGTTGGACTGCCACACACACACAGAGACAGCCTCACACACATACTACCTCAGAGTGACATCTGCAAAAGGACCCTGGAGTAATTATATTATACCAGTGGTTCCCAAACTTTTTCTAGTCCCTTACCCCTTAAAACATTCAACCTCCAGCTGTGTACCCCCTCTAGCACCAGGGTCAGCACACTCTCAAATGTTGCTTTTTGCCATCATTGTAAACCTGCCACACACAATATACTGTACTATATAATTATTAAACATAAGAATGAGTGAAAGTTTTTGTGGCTAGTGGGAAGTGACAAAGAGCTCTTATAGGACCAGGGCACAAACAATAATAATATATTACAAATCAATAATTTAGCTCTTCATTTAACCATCTTAAATATAAAAACGTATTTGTTCATCTAAAATTTGGTTAATGAGAAGGGTGTGCTTGAAAGGACACACATAACTCTGTAATGTTGGGTGGTATTGGAGAGTCTCAGTTTTAAATCATTTTCCACACACAGTCTGTGCCTATTTAGTTTTCATGCTTAGTGAGGGCCGAGAATCCACTCTCACATAGGTACATGGTGGCAAAGGGCATCAGTGTCTTAAAAGCTCAATTTGCCAAGAAAGGCTACTCCGAGTGCAGCCCAATCCAGAAATCTGACAGTGGCTTCTGATTAAATTCAATTTTCACAGAACAGTTTGTTGCAATTTCGATGAGACTCTCTTGTTCAGGTATCGGTAAGTGGACTGGAGGCAGGGCATGAAAGGGACAACAAATTCAGTTGTTTGTGCCATCCGTTTTCGGGAAAGCACCTGCATAATTGCGCATCCAACTCAGGTGCTTCGCTTTATCACATTTGACATTGTCCGTTCATTTGCACACACAAAAATAAATACATATATTTTTTTCCCACTTTTATTTAACCAGGTAGGCCAGTTGAGAACAAGTTCACAATGGTGGAAATACCTGTGTGTTGTCCTTGTTAATGCAGACAGAGAAGAGCTCCAACTTCCTGTGAGAAACTCTTCATTACGCAAGCGGTCAGACAAGTGAAAATTATGGACAGTAAAAGAAGAAACATTTTAACTCGTCTCTCATTTTAAACCAGCACACTTCTGTATGTTGTAAAAGTGTTACTTGGTCGCTGCCCATATCATTGCATAGTACAGAAAATACACAAGAGTTCAGGAGTCTTGCTTTTACAAAGTTAACCATTTTCACTGTTGTGTCCAAAAAATCTTTCAAGCAGTCATGCATTCCCTTGGCAGCAAGAGCCTCTCAGTGGATGCTGCAGTGGACCCAAGTAGCGTTACCGCTCCATTATGTCTCCCTGTCATGGTTTTTGCACCATCAGTACAAATACCAACATGAGCAGCACCTACATTTGGCAACCTTCGGACTGTTAGAGAGTAACGGTTAATGTGATTGGATGTAAATTATTTGACTAGGCTACCAGTATTTGACATTGTGATGTTATTTCGCTGGACACTCGCCCAAATGTATAGCTCCGTTAGAAAATATAAATGGACTGTTTGAAAATAGGAAGATTTTTTTTAAATTACTAATATTATTTTTGGCTGTATCCCCGACGGCATTGCACGTACCCCTGGGGGAACCCAGTTTCGAAAAACCTGTATTATATAAACCACAACACACGGTCTGAGAGGCACCAACAGGAGCCCACAGCCCTGCAGTTCACCCACTGTGAACTTCTCCATCTCACTGCCTCTCTCTGCCTCTCCCTCTGCCTCTCTCTCTCCCAATCTATTTTCCACTGTCTGCCTAGCTGTCTCCCTCTGTCTATTTCCATCCCTCTTTAAATATCTCTATTTTCATTATTATATTACTCTTTTTTTCAATTTTTCAAATGTTCAATATCTCCATCCCTCCAGCTCTCTCTATTGCCATCTATCTACTTAGCCTCCTCAATTAATTGTTTTCCTTCCCTGCCTTTTGTCTTGCTTTCCTCTGTTCCCTTTCCCTTCTCACAATCCCACAGCAGAACTATAATCCCACAGCAAAACTATAATCCCACAGCAGAACTATAATCCCACAGCAGAACTATAATCCCACAGCAGAACTATAATCCCACAACATTACTATAATACCACAGCAGAACTATAATCCCACAGCAGTACTATAATCCCACAGCAGAACTATAATCCCACAACATTACTATAATACCACAGCAGAACTATAATCCCACAACAGTACTATAATCCCACAACAGAACTATAAACCCACAACAGAACTACAATCCCACATCAGATAATAATCCCACATCATAATTATAATCCCACAACAGAACTACAATCCTACAGCAGAACTATAATCCCACCACCGAGCTACAATCCCACAGCAGAACTACAATCCGACTACATAACTATAATCCCACAACATAAATACAATCCCACATCAGAACTACAATCCCACAGCAGAACTACAATCCCACAGCAGAACTACAATCCGACTACATAACTATAATCCCACAACATAAATACAATCCCACATCAGAACTACAATCCCACATCAGAACTACAATCCCACAGCAGAACTACAATCCGACTACATAACTATAATCCCACAACATAAATACAATCCCACATCAGAACTACAATCCCACCGCAGAACTATAATCCCACAACATAACTACAATCCCACAACATAACTACAATATCTTATTCTCCCATTAGCTCTGAAGATAGTCTCTAACAGTGTTCTAAGGCACTGCATGTCAGTGCTAGAGGCATCACTACAGACCCAGGTTCAACTCCAGGCTGTATCACAACCGGCCATGATTGGGAGTCCCCATAGGGCTGCGCAAAATTGGCCCAGCGTCGTCCAGGGTAGAGTTTGGCAGGGGTAGGCCGTCATTCTAAATAACAATTTGTTCTTAACTGGCTAAATAAAATACAAACTCACATTACTTGATGAACAATCTTGGATTAGAGGTGAGAGATACAAACCTTGTATTAGGAGTGTTTGGTGGAGCAGGAGTTGTAAATAATCCCAAACAACCATAGAGGGGTGATATCAAGGGTTCTCCACTGATACAGATATTATGTAATAAACCCAAGCTCTCCTCTCTCCTTCTCCCTTCATTACTCTGGGATAAGACTAATTTAGTCTTCGTTCTTAATGTCTCCTCTCAACCTCCAATAGCCAAGTGTATTTAAATATCTCTATACGTGTTCTCTCTCTCTGACTGCATTACCATTTGAACTGTGGCTAACTGGCAGGGGAGGCTGCTAATCTTTTTCAAAACACACTGACCTGACCGCCATATTATGGCACACCTTTAGTTGCATGTCATTGATAAGTGTGTGTGTGTGTGTGTGTGTATGTGTGTGTCGTCTGATAACTTGTTCAGTCTGCATTCCCCTCATCAAGACACCCCTCTACCAGAACACATTGATGATCAGTCTGCTACTGAGACATGGTTCCAGTTCCAAATGGCACTATATTCTCTTCGTGCCATATGGGGCCCTGGTCAAAAGCAGTGCACTAAATAGGGAATAGGGTGCTATTTGAGATCTACACATGATCCGTGACAGAGACTCATTAAAACAATTCATCACACGCTAACTCTATTTCATATTTAATCAAACGTTTCACATGTGCAGCCTGATCAATGTTAATGTTCCTCCTAGCTTTGTAATGTATCTAGCTTTGTAATGTAAATCTAGTTCACATTACATCAAAACGTTCATACGTACATCCTGATCATGCACTGTACCTCAAGACATTTTACTGAAATACTTCTCGTAAGTTGAACTCAGTCAATGAAAAATAATTATTACTTCAAAGGTTTATGTGGTACTGACCCAAAACTAAATGAGAACTCACACCAAATGTTGAAGATATTATAACATGTTCAGTTTTTTTCCCAGCATGCTCTACTGCAGGTAGATTTTTGGATAATTGTTTTTAATATCTGTAGTTTTCTCCCACTATTCTAAACCCACCCTGACAGTCATTATGATTGCAGGTTATGGGTGAATACAAATTTCAACTGTTGGATAGCCTAACGCTGTCTGGATTCCAATAGGAAGTACACATCACTTTGCAAGCCAGCATCATGTGCTTCACAGTCAGGGTTGCAAAATCCTGGTAAATTTCCCAGGTTTTCCAGAAATATTGGTTGGAAAATTTATGGAAAAATGTTTGTGAAATTTTGCAATCATACTTGTAGTGATGTGGCCTGTAATCTATGAGTTTCAGGCCACTGTATATGATATATGTAATAGTTAAATTATATTGATAGAATTTGCCTAAGAACTCACATGGTGAAGGCCATAGGACTGAAAATGAACTAATTCAACAATGATGTCTCTGTCACTGACAAATACAGTCATGGGTGGTAACTCCAGAATTCATTCAAAGAGGCAAGGCACACGAGGAAATTATTGCTTAGAAGGGGTGTTAATTGAAGTATACCTTACTAGAAAAAATGGCATTTGTATTACTCATATGAAGTTAGCACTGATCACTTCAGATATTTATGTTTCTTGACTGAATATATTTTAGGTAATCGGTTTCCTCAAATGTTTGAGTAGCCTGAACTTCTCCAGTTTTACAGTGTGGTCATGCTCCACCTGTCCCGCCCTGACCTGAGATATCTCTGTTTTCTCTATATTTTGGTTAGGTCAGGGTGTCACTAGGGTGGGTACGCTAATTTTGTATTGTCTAAGGTTTTTTGTATGTCTAGGGTTTTTGTAGGTCAAGGTGATTTGTATGTCTATGGTGGCCTGATATGGTTCCCAATCAGAGGCAGCTGTTTATCGTTGTCTCTGATTGGGGATCATACTTAGGTAGCCATTTCCCTTTGGTGTTTGTGGGATCTTGTCTATGTGTAGTTGACTGTCACCATTCGTTTGTATAGCTTCACGGTTCGTTTTTTTTTTCCAGTGTTCATTCTTTAAATAAATCTGAATGTACGCATACCACGTTGCGCCTTGGTCCGATCCTTATAACGAACGTGACACCACCTATCTTCCAAATTGATAGTGGATGGCTCCCACTAGAAATACAATTTTCCATTATCTGTTCATTGTTGTTTAATAAAATGGTTATTGTATAGTTTAACCCGAGATGACTCATGCTGATATTCATACACATAATCATGCTGCATATGGTATGAAATGTTGAGGGAAATGTCAAGATAAATGTTTTGAAATAAAGATGCAAAACAAATAACACACCGAACCAATATGCAAATAAATACATATACAAATAAATGTGGCACTTTAATAAAAATAGAAATGAGGGCAATTTGCATACAAAACCGGGCTGGCATTTTGGCTGTATTAGGGCAGCTTACCAAATGATACCCTATTCACTATGTAGTGCAGTACTTTTGACCAGAGCCCTATGGGGCCTGATAGTATTCTGAATAGGGAATAGGGTAACATTTAGGAAACTGCTCTCGCTTTGTTTTTGCTAATCACCAGTGACAATGGTAAGTGCAGTGTGGCGATAAGAGCCAACAGAAGGTATGGTTACATAAGTATTGCAAACAGGATTAGATGGAAGGTGACACCTTATAGCTACACAGAACTGGGAACACACGGATGGAGGAATGAAAGAAGACCGAAAGAGAGAACGATACAACAATCGACAGAAATAGAGAAAGAGAGATACAGAGAGACAGGGAGGGAGAGGTAAAGCTACTAACTAGTAGTTAAAGCTACTCGTCAGCTAGCCAATGCTAGCAGTCATCAGCTAACCTTTAGCCCAGACAACTCCTGCCAGTCTACACCCCTGATTCAACCCATAACATATCTGACTTCTTTCTCTCCATATCTCCAGATTCCTACTGCAAGCTCTGAACCTTTACACCTGGATCAACGTAGCTACCTAGCTGCTATTCGAGTGACTACTCCTGGCTAACGTCTCTGTCCCGAAGCAAGCACCAATTAGCCTGGAGCTAGCCTATGCTAGGCCCAACTCTAGCTGAAGAGGTCCATCAGCCACTCCCTGGGCTACAATACCTATTTTGCCAATTGGCCTGGACCCTTTTTATTGCCGATATGGAGCCCCACCGATCCATCACGACTGGACTACGACATCATCCGTCCGAGGGTGTTTTTCAAGAGGCTCCTCCAAGAGGCTCCCCTGAATGCTGGACGTTAAGATCACTCGGCTACGCATGCCTCTCCCTAATGTCAACATGCCTTGTCCAATATTGTTTTGGTTAGCAATTATTGTCTTATTTCACTGTAGCACCTCCAGCCCTGCTCAGCATGCCTTAGCTAACCCTGATGTTCAACCTCCCACACATGCGGTGAACTCACCTGGTTTAAATTATGTCTCTAGAGACAATACCTCTCTCATCATCACTCAATGCCTAGGTTTACCTCCACTCTATTGACATCCTACCATACCTTTGTCTGTACATCATGTTTTGAATCTATTCTACCGCGCCCAGAAACATGCACCTTTTACTCTATGTTCCGAACGACCAGTTCTTATAGCCTTTAGCTGTACCCTCATTCTACTCCTCCTCTGGTCCACTGGTGATGTATAGGTTAATCCAGGCCCTACAGTGCCAAGCTCCACTCCATTCCCCAGGCGCTCTCATTTGTTAACTTCGGTAACCGTAAAAGCCTTGGTTTCATGCATGTTAACATTAGAAGCCTCCTCCCTAAGTTTGTTTTATTCAGTACTATAGCGCACTCTGCCAACCCAGATGTCCTAGCCGTGTCTGAATCCTGGTTTAGGAAGATCACCAAAACCCCTGACATTTCCATCCCTAACTATAACATGTTCCGACAAGTTAGAACTGCCAAAGGGGGCAGAGTTGCAATCTACTGCAGAGTTATGTCTTAATATCCAGGTCTGTGCCCCAGAAATTTGAGTTACTACTTTTAAAAATCCACCTTTCCAGAAATAAGTCTCTCACCATTGCCACTTGATATAGACCACCTTCTGCCCCCAGCTGTGCCCTGGACACCATATGGGATTCAACTGCCCCCCATCTATCTTCAGAGCTCGTGCTGTTAGGTGACCTAAACTCCAGCCATCCTACACTCTAAGCTTGATGTGCTCAATCTCACACAAATTATCAATGAACCTACCAGGTACAACACAAATTCCTTAAACACGGGCATCCTCATAGATATCAACCTAACAAACCTGCCCTCCAAATACACCTATGCTGTCTTCAACCAGGATCTCAGCGATCACTGCCTCATTGCCTGTATCCGTAATGGGTCTGTGGTCAAACGACCACCCCTCATCACTGTCAAACACTCGCTAGAACACAGGCATTCTAATCGACCTGGCCCTGGTATCTTGGAAGGATATTGACCTCATTCCATCAGTAGAAGATGTCTGGTTATTCTTTAAAAGTGCTTTCCTCACCGTCTTTTTACAGTTTTCTTTATTTCTTTACTTATCTATTGTTCAACTCATACCTTTTTTGCACTATTGGTTAGAGCCTGTAAGTAAGCATTTCACTGTAAGGTTGTATTCGGCGCATGACAAAAAAACTGATTTGATTAGAAGATGCCTGGTTATTCTTTAAAGGTGCTTTCCTCACAATCTTTAAAAAAGCATGCCCCATTCAACAATTGTAGAACCAGGAACAGATATAGCCCATGTTTCACTCCAGACCTGACTGCCTTTGAACAGCTCAAAAACATCCTGTGGCGTACTGCATTAGTATCGAATAGTCCCCACGACATGCAACTTTTCTGGGAATTTAGGAACCATTATACACAGGAAAGCAAAGGCTAGGTTTTTCAAACAGAAATTGGCATCCTGTAGCAAAAACTCCAAAATGTTCAGGGACACTGTAAGGTCCATGGAGAATAAGAGCACCTCCTCCCAGCTGCCCACTGCACTGAGGCTAGGAAACACTATCACCACCGATAAATCCACAATAATTGAGAATTTCAATAAGCATTGTTCTGCTGATGGCCATGCTTTCCACCTGGCTACCCCTACCCTGGTCAACAGCCCTGCACCCACAGTAGCAATTGCCCAATCCTCCCCCATTTTTCCTTCACCCAAATCTAGATAGCTGATGTTCTGAAAGAGCTGCAAAATCTGGACCCCTACAAATCAGCAGGGCTAGACAAACTGGACCCTTTCTTTCTAAAATTATCCGCCCTAAATAATTGCAACCCCTATTACTAGCCTGTTCAACCTCTATTTTGTTTCTTCTGAGATCCACAAAGATTGGAATGCTGCCGCGGTCATCCCCCTCTTCAAAGGGGGAGACACTCTAGACCCAAATGGTTACAGACCTATATCTATCCTACCTTGCCTTTCTAAGGCCTTCGAAAGCCAAGTTAACAAACAGATCACAGGCTATTTCGAATCCCACCGTACCTTCTCCGCTATGCAGTCAAGTTTCCGAGCTTGTCATGGGTGCACCTCAGCCACACTCAAGGTCCTAAACGATATCATAACCGCCATCGATAAAAGACAGTACTCTGCAGCAGTCTTCATTGACCTGGCCAAGGGTTTCGACTCTGTCAATCACTGCGTTCTTATCAGCAGACTCAATAGCCTTTGTTTCTCATATGACTGCCTCGCCTGTTTTACAAACCGCCTGTTTCACAAACCACCTCACAGATAGACTTCAGTGTGTCAAATCGGATTGGAGGGCCTGTTGTCCGGACCTGTGTCACTCTTGCTGCTGATGATTCTCTGATCCACCTCTACGCAGACAACACCATTCTGTATACTTCTGGCCCTTCTTTGGACACTGTGTTAACAAACCTCCAGACAAGATTTAATGCCATACAACTCTCCTTCTGTGGACTCCAACTGCTCTTAAATCCAAGTAAAACTAAATGCATGCTCTTCAACCGAATGCTACACGCACCGGCCCGCCCGTCCAGCATCACTGCTCTGGATGGTTCTGACTTATGTGTGGACAACTACCAATACCTCGGTGTCTGGTTAGACTGTAAACTCTCCTTCCAGACTCACATTAAACATCTCCAACCCAAAATTAAATCTAGAATCAGCTTCCTATTTCGCAACAGAGCATCCTTCACTCATGCTGTCAAACACTACTCAGCAAATTGGATGCAGTCTATCATAGTGCCATCCGTTTTGTCACCAAAGCCCCACGTACTACCCACCACTGCAACCTGTACGCTCTTGTTGGCTGGCCCTCGTTTCATATTCGTCGCCAAACCCACTGGCTCCAGGTCATCTATAAGTCTTTGCTAGGTAAAGCCCTGCCTTATCTCAGCTCACTGGTCACCATAGCAGCACCCACAAGTAGCACACATTCCAGCAGTTATATTTCACTCGTCATCCCCAAAGCCAATTCCTCCATTGGCCGCATTTCCTTCCAGTTCTCTGCTGCAAATGACTGGAACGAACTGCAAAAATCACTGAAGCTGGAGACTCATATCTCCCTCACTAACTTTAAGCACCAGCTATCAGAGTAGCTCACAGATCACTGCACCTGTACATAGCCCATCTGTAAATAGCCCATCCAACTCCCTCATCCCCATACTGTTATTTGTTTTTTTGCTCCTTCGCACCCCAATATCTGTACTTGCACATTCATCTTCTGCACTCTTTCACTCCAGTGTTTAATTGCTCAATTGTAATTATTCGCCACAATGGCCTATTTATTGCCTTACCTCCATAATCTTACCTCATTTGCACACACTGTATGTATACTTTTTTTTATATTGTGTCATTCATTGACTGTATGTTTGCTTATTCCATGTGTTGTGTTGTTGTTTGTGTCGCACTGCTTTGCTTTATCTTGGCCAGGTCACAGATGTAAATGAGAACTTATTCTCAACTGGCCTACCTGGTTAAATAAAAGTGAAATAAAATCCAATTAAAAAAGAGAGAGAACTATACAATAATCGATAGAGCGAGAGAACAACAGTAGGCCTTGCTTCTGTTGCTCGATAGGAACACAACAGTGACTAGATTACAAATGTGGGGGGGGGGATAATGTATTATAAAATCCCAGGATGGTAAGGAAAGGATCCAAACATTTTTAATTGGTGCAGGTGAAAAGCTCCCTCCCTCCGTGTGTGTGTGTGTGTGTGTGTGTGTGTGTGTGTGTGTGTGTGTGTGTGTGTGTGTGTGTGTGTGTGTGTGTGTGTGTGTGTGTGTGTGTGTGTGTGTGTGTGTGTGTGTGTGTGTGTGTGTGTGTGTGTGTGTGTGTGTGTGTGTGTGTGTGTGTGTGTGTGTGTGTGTGTGTGTGCAGCACTTCTGGAATTAGAGAGACTGAGAACATGCTAATTAAACCCCAGTGCAGCACTTCTGGAATTAGAAAAAGGCAAAGGGGATTCTAAAAAGAGCAACAAGCTTTGTCATCGCACCAGGTAGTGTGTCAGACATTGTGTCTACCATTTCTCATTCATGAACATCCTCACTGTCAGGCTTGTCTAACATATAATCATTACCCAAGATGATATGGAAGGTTTCTGTAGTCTACACACACCCTAACACATTCATATAATCAATATAAAAGAAGATATGGAGGGTAGCCTACATAAACCTTCACTATCGTCTTTGATAGTGATTATAACAATATGTTAGTCTGTAGCCTACAGAAACCTTCCATATGTTCTTTGATAGTGATTATAACAATATGTTAGTCTGTAGACTACAGAAACCTTCCATATGTTCTTTGATAGTGATTATAACAATATGTTAGTCTGTAGACTACAGAAACCTTCCATATGTTCTTTGATAGTGATTATAACAATATGTTAGTCTGTAGACTACAGAAACCTTCCATATGTTCTTTGATAGTGATTATAACAATATGTTAGTCTGTAGACTACAGAAACCTTCCATATGTTCTTTGATAGTGATTATAACAATATGTTAGTCTGTAGACTACAGAAACCTTCCATATGTTCTTTGATAGTGATTATAACAATATGTTAGTGTGTAGACTACATAAACCTTCACTATCGTCTTTGACAGTGATTATAACAATGTGTTAGTGTGTAGACTACAGAAACCTTCACTATCGTCTTTGACAGTGATTATAACAATATGTTAGTCTGTAGACTACAGAAACCTTCACTATCGTCTTTGATAGTGATTATAACAATGTGTTAGTGTGTAGACTACAGAAACCTTCACTATCGTCTTTGATAGTGATTATAACAATATGTTAGTGTGTAGACTACAGAAACCTTCACTATCGTCTTTGATAGTGATTATAACAATGTGTTAGTGTGTAGACTACAGAAACCTTCACTATCGTCTTTGATAGTGATTATAACAATATGTTAGTGTGTAGACTACAGAAACCTTCACTATCGTCTTTGATAGTGATTATAACAATATGTTAGTGTGTAGACTACAGAAACCTTCACTATCGTCTTTGATAGTGATTATAACAATATGTTAGTGTGTAGACTACAGAAACCTTCACTATCGTCTTGATTACACACATCCGCCATCGCCGTCCACATCACCCAAGCAAAACCGAAACCTACCTGAAAGTAACAGTGCACGCTTTGCCCCTAGTGTCTGGTATCCAAATCACCTCCTGACGTACTCAGCCATGGATGGACATAGAATACTGACTTGTATCAAGGGTGACCTTGCTCCCACCTCCTCCTCTACCACCTCCTATCTCCCCCTCTACTTCTCATCTTCCTCCTCCTCCTACCATCTCCCCCTCTACCTCTCCTCCACCTCCTCTTCCACCCATCTCACCCTCTACCTCTCCTCTACCTTCTCTTCCTCCCGTCTCCCCCTCTACCCCTCACCCACCTCCTCCTCCTCCCATCTCCCCCTCTACCTCTCCTCCACAATCTCTTCCTCCCGTCTCCCCCTCTACCTCTCCTCCACCTTCTCTTCCTCCCATCTCCCCCTCTACCTTTCATCCATCTCCTCCTCCTGCCATCCCCCTCCTCCTACCATGTCTCCCTATCTACCTTCTCCACCTCTCCTATACCTCCTCTTGCTCCCATGTCCACCTCTTCCTCCCATCTCCCTGTCTAACTCTAATCCAACTCGTCTTCCTCCCATCACCCCCTCTACCTCTTCTCCACCTCCTCTTTCTCCCATTTCCTGCTTTACCTCTCCTCCACCTCCTCTTCCTTCCATGTCCCCCTCTATCTCTCCTCCACCTCCAACCTTCCCCTCAACCTCTCTACCATCTCCTCTTCCTCCCATCTCCCCCTCAACCTCTCCTCCAACTCATCTTCCTCATCCTCATCCTCTACCTCTCATCCACCTCCACCTCCTCCTCCCATATCCCCCTCTACATCTCCCCCGCTACTTCTTATCCACCTCCTCCTTCTCCCATTTCGCCCTCTACCTGTCCTCCACCGACTCTTCATCCCATCTCCCTCTAACTCTCATCCACCTCCTCCTCCCATCTTCTCCTCAACCTATCCTCCACCTTCTCCCATCTCCCCCTCTATCTCTCCTCCCTGTTTCACCTTTCCAAACTGTCAGCTCAACCGAATACGGTATCCACACACACACACAAACACACACACGCACGCCGGCACGCACACACACACACCCACACACACACACACACTGAGAGAGAGAGACACATATGTCTCTCAGATTACACAGACCCACAAAGAATTTAAAAACAAATCAAATTTTGATAAACTCCCATATCTACTGGGTGAAATACCTGTGTGCAATCACAGCAGCAAGTTTCATGACCTGTTGCCACAAGAAAAGGGCAACCAGTGAAGAACAAATACCATTGTAAATACATCCCAAATTTATGTTGATTTATTTTCCCTTTTGAACTTTAACTATTTGTACATTGCTACAACACTGTCCAAAGACATAGTATGACATTTTAAATGTATGTATTATTCTGTAACTTTTGTGAGTGTAATGTTTACAGTTAATTTTTATTGTTTATTTCACTTTTCTTAATTATCTACTTAATTTGCTTTGGCAATGCACAAAAAAAGGTTCCCAATGCCAACAAAGCCCTTTCAAGTGAATGTGTTAAATTACAGCGATAGTATAGAAGGGATATTCAACTTGGAGCTCTATGTTCTCTGTAAAATAATGCAATTCCGTCGAAGGTCCGTTTCGCTAGCGAGTCGTGGAACACACTTTCCACATTGTTCACTCTTTTCCATAGAACACAGCCCTGAGTTGATTATCCATTAACATTACATTTACATTTAAGTCATTTAGCAGACGCTCTTATCCAGAGCGACTTACAAATTGGTGCATTCACCTTATCCCTTACATACAGTTGAAGTTGGAAGTTTACATACACCTTAGCCAATACATTTAAACTCAGTTTTTCACAATTCCTGACATTTAATCCAAATAAAAATTCCTTGTCTTAGGTCAGTTAGGATCAACACTTATTTTAAGAATGTGAAATGTCAGAATAATAGTAGAGATAATGATTTGTTTCAGCTTTTATTTCTTTCCTCACATTCCCAGTGTGTCAGACATTTACATACAATACATTAGTATTTGGTAGCATTGCCTTTAAATCTTTAACTTGGGTCAAACGTTTCAGGTATCCTTCCACAAGCTTCATACAATAATTTGGGAGAATGTTGGCCCATTCCTCCTGACAGAGCTGGTGTAACTGAATCAGGTTTGTAGGCCTCCTTTCTCGCACATGCTTTTTTACTTCTGCCCATGAAGGTTCTATAGGATTGAGGTCAGGGCTTTGTGATGGCCACTCCAATACTCTGACTCTGTTGTCCTTAACCCATTTTGCCACAACGTTTGAAGTATGCTTGGGGTCATTGTCCATTTGGAAGAGCCATTTGCGATCAAGCTTTAACTTCCCGACTGATGTCTTGAGATGTTGCTTCAACATATCCACATAATTTTCCTTCCATATGACGCCATCTATTTTGTGAAGTGCACCAGTCCCTCCTTCAGCAAACCACCCCCACAACATGATGCTGCCACCCCCGGGCTTCACAGTTGGGATGGTGTTCTTCGGCTTACAAACTTCCCCCTTTTTTCTCCAAACATAACGATGGTTATTATGGCCAAACGGTTCCATTTTTGTTTCATCAAACCAGAGATCATTTCTCCAAAAAGTACAATATTTGTCCCCATGTGCAGTTGTAAACCGTAGTCTGGCTTTTTTATGGCGGTTTTGGAGCAGTGGCTTCTTCCTTGCTGAGCGAACTTTCAGGTTATGTCGATATAAGACTTGTTTTACTGTGGATATAGATACTTTTGTACCGGTTTCTTCCAGCATCTTCACAAGGTCTTTTACTGTTGTTCGGGGATTGATTTGCACTTTTCGCCCCCAAAGTACGTTCATCTCTAGGGGACAGAACGTGTCTCCTTACTGAGTGGTGTGACAGCTGTGTTGTCCCATGATGTTTATAGTTACATACTATTGTTTGTACATCTGAATGTGGTACCTTCAGGTGTTTGTAAATTGCTCCCAAGGATGAACCAGACTTGTGGAGGTCCAAAAAAAACATTCTGAGGTCTTGGCTGATTTCTGAGGTCTTGGCTGATTTCTTGATTTTCTCAAAGAGGCACTGAGATTGAAGGTAGGCCTTGAAATACATCCACAGGTACAACTCCAATTTACTAAAATTATGTCAATTAGCCTATCAGAAGCTTCTCAAGCCATGACATCATTTTCTGGAATTTTCCAAGCTGTTTAAAGGCACAGTCAGCTTAGTGTATGTAAACTTCTGACCCACTGGAGTTTTAATACAGTTAATTATAAGTGAAATAATCGGTCTGTAAACAATTTTTGGATAAATGATTTGTGCCATGCACAAAGTAGATGCCCTAACCGACTTGCAAAAACTATAGTTTGTTAACAAGAAATTTGTGGAGTGGTTGATGAACTAGTTTTAATGACTCCAACCTAAGTGTATATAAACTTACGACTTCAACTGTATACTGAGAAGCATAATGCAATGACTGCACACTGAATCCAGGGCAATTGAGGATTATGTCACTGTGTAGAGTAGACTCTTACTGGATTGTATCGGATGGAGAGAATACTGGTTGAGTTTGGAAATTTGCTGAGTGTGCCGGAGTGCAGAATACCTGATTAATTTACAAACGCTCAACATGCTTTGAATATGGCCAGTGTCAGTAAATGTCGTCAAAAAAGTTTAATTCAATTGTTTTCAGCAGCACAGTTGGTCACCAACAATTTTGATAACATATACGCTCTCTAACCAGCTCTGCTACTGCGAGTAACATTTTCAGAGTGAGGTGTTCCCGCCAACCCCGATTTTACGCTACTGCTACTGCTCTGTTTCTCATATACGCAGTAACTTTAACCATACCTACATGTACATACTACCTCAATTAGCCTGACTAACCGGCCTGTACATAGCTTTGCTACTGGATAAGAGCGTCTGCTAAATGACTTAAATGTAAATGTTATAGCCTTGCTACTGTATATAGCCTCGCTACTGTTATTATTCACTGTCTCTTTACTCTTGTTTTTTATTTCCTTACTTATCTATTGTTTACCTAATACCTATTTTTCACTTTAAAAATGCACTGTTGGTTAGGACCTGTAAGTAAGCATTTCACTGTGAGGTCCACAACTGTTGTATTCGGCGCACATGACAAATAAACTTAGAATTCTCTAATTTGTGTCTGGGAGTAACTAGCTAGCTAGCTAGCCAACATTATCCAGTTAGCTTGGGTGCTTATGTCATTGATTCCCCCGGTACCGCTGCTCATAACCAGCTCCGGAGGTCTAAGTCACCGGCCTTCTATGCGTCACTGAACTGGATCATTACCACCAACCCCGGACTGTCTCGGCTCATTACGCACACCTTGTTCTCATTCCCCCTGATTAGTATGTGTAAGTATGTGCCCTCTGTCCCTATTGTCCATGTTGATTATTGTTCCATGTCCGTTGGTCTTGTGAGGACCTGTGCTCTGTTGTATCGGCTTGCCTGTTACTGTGTTAGTGTGCACTTGTTATTATGGGTCTCATCCTGTGTATTGTTATTACGGGTATCGTCCCCTCTATTTATTAGAGGTTTACAGCTCACTCTTTGTTTGGGTTACAGCCCTGTGTTATATATGAATGTGTTTGGTTTGGCTTCATCCCTGTCATGGGCTTCATCCCTGTCATGTTCATGACGTACGCTATTTTGGGTAGAGAAATAAAAAGCAAAAACATTTTCGTATTCCTGCACCTGTCTCCTATCATTATACAACGTGACAGCTTGACTGATCAGATCAACCCTACTCCTTGGCCAGAGCGTCCAGTGTTCCCTCTAAAAACTCTGAATTTACTAACGGACAATCTTACAATCTCTCATCACTAAACTAGGGATCCTGGGACTAAACACCTCCCTCTGCAACTGGATCCTGGACTTCCTGGCGGGCCGCCCCCAGGTGGTGAAGGTAGGTAGCAACACATCTGCCGCGCTGATCCTCAACACTGGAGCCCACCAGGGGTGCGTGCTCAGTCCCCTTCTGTACTCTCTGTTCACCCACAACTGCATGGCCAGGCACGACTCCAACACCATCATTAAGTTTGCACATGACACAACAGTAGGCCTGATCACCGACAACGACGAGACAGCCTATAGGGAGGAGGTCAGAGACCTGGCAGAGTGGTGCCAGAATAACAACCTCTCCCTCAACGTAACCAAGACTAAGGAGTTGATTGTGGACTACAGGAAAAGGAGGACCGAGTACGCTCCCATTCTCATTGACGGGGCTGTAATGGAGCAGGTTGAGAGCTTCAAGTTCCTTGGTGTCCACATCACCAACAAACTAGAATGGTCCAAACACTACTGTTTTCACTGTCTTTTTACAGTTGTTTTTATTTCTTGACTTACCTATTGTTCACATCATACATTTTTCTCACTATTGGTTAGAGCCTGTAAGTAAGCATTTCACTGTAAGGTTGTATTCGGCGCACGTGACAAAAAAACTTTGATTTGATTGGAAGATGCCTGGTTATTCTTTAAAAGTGCTTTCCTCACAATCTTAAAAAAGCATGCCCCATTCAACAATTGTAGAAGGAACAGGAACAGGAACAGGAACAGATATAGCCCGTGGTTCACTCCAGAACTGATTGCCCTTGACCAGCACAAAAACATCCTGTGGCGTACTGCATTAGCATCGAATAGCCCCCGCAGTATGCAACTTTTCAGGGAAGATAAGGACCAATATACACAGGCAGTTAGGAAAGCAAAGGCTTGCTTTTTCAAACAGAAATTTGCATCGTGAGGCACAAACTCAAAAAAGTTCTGGGACACTGTAAAGTCCATGGAGAATAGGAGCACCTACTCCCAGCTGCCCACTGCACTGAGGCTAGCAAACACTATCACCACCAATAAATCCACGATAATTGAGAATTTCAATAAGCATTTTTCCACGGCTGGCCATGCATTCCACCTGGCAACCCCTACTCTGGTCAACAGCACTGCACACCCCACAGCAACTTGCCCAAGTTGTCCCCCATGTGTCCTTCACCCAAATCCAGATAGCTGATGTTCTGAAAGAGCTGCAAAATATGGACCACTACATATCAGCAGGGCTAGACAATCTGGACCCTCTCTTTCTAAAATTATAAGCCAAAATTGTTGCAACCCCTATTACTAGCCTGTTCAACCTCGGCTTCGTATCGTCTGAGATCCGCAAAGATTGAAAAGATGTCACGGTCATCCCCCTCTTCAAAGGGGGAGACACTCTAGACTCAAACTGCTACAGACCTATATTTATCCTACCCTGCATTTTGTAAGGTCTTCAAGGGCCAAGTTAACAAACAGATAACCGACCATTTCGAATCCCACCGTACCTTCTCTGCTATGCAATCAGGTTTCCGAGCTTGTCATGGGTGCACCTCAGCCACACTCAAGGTCCTAAACGATATCATAACCTCCATAGATAAGAGACAATACTGTGCAGCTGTATTCATAGACCTTGCCAAGGCTTTTGACTCTGTCAATCACCACATTCTTATCGGTAGACTCAATAGCCTTGGATTCTCAAATGACTGCCTTGCCTGGTTCACCAACAACTTCTCAGACAGAATTCAGTGTGTCAAATCGGAGGGCTTGTTGTCCGGACCTCTGGCAGTCTCTATGGGGGTGCCACAGGGTTCAAATCTCGGTCCGACTCTTTTCTCTGTATACATCATTGATGTCGCTCTTGCTGCTGGTGATTCTCTGATCCACCTCTATGCAGACGATACCATTCTGTATTCTTCTGGCCATTCTTTGGACAATCTGTCCGTGGCCTCCAACTGCTCTTAAATGCAAGTAACACTAAATGCATGCTCTTCAACTGATTGCTGCCCACACCTGCCCGCCTGTCCAACATCACTGCTCTTGACGGTTCTGGCTTATGTGGACATCTACAAATACCTTGTTGTCTGGTTAGACTGCACACTCTCCTTCCAGACTCACATTGAGAATCTTCAATCCAAAATTAAATCTAGAATCGGCTTCCTATTTTGCAACAAAGCATCCTTCAGCATCCTTCATGCTGCCAAACATAGCCTCGTAAAACTGACTATCCTACTGATCCTCGACTTCGGCGATGTCATTTACAAAATAGCCTCCAACACTCTACTCAGCAACTACCTCATCCCCATACAGTTATTATCCTGTTTTGCTCCTTTGCATCCCAGTATCTCTACATGCACATTCATATTCTGCACATCTATCACTACAGTGTTAATTTGCTAAATTGTAAATATTTTGCCTTACCTCCATTATCTTACCTCATTTGCACACACTGTCTTTAGATTTCTTTCTGTTGTGTTATTAACTGTATGTTTGCTTATTCCATGTGTAACTCTATGTTGTTTTTTGTGTCACACTGCTTTGCTTTATCTTGGTTGCAGTTGTAAATGAGAACTTGTTTTCAACTAGCCTACCTGGTTGAATAAAGGTGAAAAAAAATATATATATATAAAAACAGTAGCTATTACAGTGAAAGAATACCATGCTATTGTTTGAGGAGAGTGTACAGTTATGAACTTCAAAATGTATGAATAAACCAATTAGGCACAATTGGGCAGTCTTGACACAACATTTTTAACATAAATGCAATGGTTAATTGAACCAGTCTAAAACATTGCACCTACACTGCTAGTGGCCAAAATCTAAATTGCGCCTAACCTTGATGGGACAAAAAAATATAAATTTTACCAGATCTAATGCGTTATATTCTCCTTCATTCATTTCACATTTTCACAAATGTCCAAGTGTTTCCTTTCAAACAGTATCAAGAATATGCATATCCTTGCTTCAGGTCCTGAGCAGTTCGATTTGTGTCATTTTAGGCAATTTTTTTATAAAATGATCCACTCCTTAGGTCACACCAAGGATCATTTTGCTATTTGATTTAGATTTTTAAGACCATTTCAAGTATCTCCAAAAAATATAAAAATAATATTTGCTGATTTTTTTTTAGGTCTTTCTGTGATTAGCCCATACACACACATCGATTAACAGATTCTCTGCAGGGAACAACAGGGGGTATTGTGTGTAGATGGGTGAGAAAAAAATCATATTTAATACATTTTGAATGTAGGCTGTACCACAAAAAATTGTGGAATAAGTCAAGGGGTATGAATACTTCTGAAGGCACCAAAAAGGGTTGTAACCGTAGCAGAACCCTTTTTGGTCCTACAGTTTATAGAACATTTTTAATGGTTCTTAATAGAACCTTAGGCAAGGGTTCTTTGTAGGACCATACAGGTTCTATTTAGAACCTTATGAGCATGGTGCTTTATAGCACCAAAAAGGAGAAA
This sequence comes from Oncorhynchus gorbuscha, assembly GCF_021184085.1. Taxonomy (NCBI): domain Eukaryota; kingdom Metazoa; phylum Chordata; class Actinopteri; order Salmoniformes; family Salmonidae; genus Oncorhynchus; species Oncorhynchus gorbuscha. Next base: position 104,880,574 of record NC_060178.1, read on the forward strand.
CCTCTATGTTGAAAAGAACAATAAAACCCTTTGTGGCATTACGTTGAACCATTTAGTTTAGTTCATCATGTCTACTTGAGTGCAATATCTACACACTCTCTATCGGCCAAAGGGGGCCAGCAGTGAATGTTTCGACGACGCCACGCCACGCCACGCCACATATACTGTAATCCTGTCTAATCTGGCTGTGGCCGCCGCACCACAGACATCTGGAGAGAGGGATAGGGCTAATCTGAGATGCTATGGAGGGAGGGAACTATGCCGAGGCAGACAAAAGAGGAATGGAGGGATGGAGTTTAACTACGTCAGAGAGAGATGGAGAGAAAGAGACAAATAAAAATGGAATAGAGGGACAGATGAAGTAGGCTACAGTAAACGATTCAAGGGAAATATAATTATTGTATTGCTGCAAATTAAATCAATTTTGTTTCCAATAGACAAGTAGCTCACGCCAGAACCTGGACTTGATTATGATGAAAAGAGCTGCAAGGTACCACAATAAAACCATATACAATCAGCTGTAGTGGCACGTGAAATACAAAAAGCTGAGCACCAAATAAAACCAAAATATATATTATACATATAAATATATTGACCAAAAATATAATACATATTCAATAGACAACTAGTTCATCCCAGTAATTGGGCTGTAAGAAGTAGAAAGAGCCTTCAGGGACCCAAATTAAACTCCCCCCAAAGAGCTTAGGGAGATGGTGACGGCAAGTGTCATTCATTGTGGTTCTGTATGCCTAAGTTAGTAGAGCTTGCACAATCAGGATCATGGGTTCGATTCCCGCTGGGGCCACCCATAGGAAAATGTATGGACACACTATTTTAAATGGCTTTTGATAAAAGCCTCTGCTAATTGGCATACAGAGCAGAGCGCTGTGTTTATGGTCAGAGTACAAGGATACTTACTGTGGCCTGCTCGTAGCAAGGCGGCAGGCCATCTATGGAGGGCAATAGGCACGGAATGGTGACGCTTGCCCCCATGGTTGAGGTGAATGTGGTGGAGGCCCTCCACTGCTCCTGTGGCCCCCCCTGGTGGCCCCGAGTCAGGACCCGATCCGGCCACACACCCCAGGGCTAGAGCAGTCATCCAGAGAACCAAGCGGACAAGGAAGACAGACGAGGTCAAGTCCCAGCAGAGAGGCTCCTGCCTGGGCCTCGAGGGTGGGGGGGTGGGGGATTGCTGTGTCCTCCAGCCTCCCAACATGATTCCCTGAGAGGCCAGCAAGGAAAGTTGAGTATCAAGATTTGGGACCTTAGTGATGAGCCCGACGGCCCATAGTCCCCTTAGTGCCCTGCCAGCCCAACTCTCTCTCGCCACTCACAAGCCCCAGGACAAAAACTGCAGACTGACCAACAAATCCACAGAAAATCCACTGCAGAAAAGAGTCAATGAGATGGAGAAGAGAATAGAGAACTTTCTTGCTGTTTTTCTGGTAGTTTAGGAAATCTGCATGGATACCAAGGGGACTGTGGTAGAAGTATGATCAATCATTGTGGAAAGAATGAGAAAGGAAGAAATATGCACTCATGAAATTAGGACACACTCCTCAAACAGGGTCTAAGAAATCCCACACTGCTCCAATTCCCCTAACACACTTCCTCGCTCGCACTCTCTCTCCTTTTTGCTCACTCTTTCTTCTGCGAAGAAGAGCTCACAGAATCAAATGCATACTTTTCTCCCCTCCAAAAATGAGAATACTCCAGAAAATCCACATTGATTTTTCAAACTCGGAACCTGAGGTAAAAAACACCACATATATAGAGTTTCAAAATCTTCTTCTTCATCAAAGCAAATATAACATTCCCTCCTTCCAAGTTTACCCTCCTTTATGGCCCTCCTGTATGTCCCTCCTGTATGTTTTCAGAGGATGTCCAAAAGATTTCGAGTGAATCCGAAGTAACGCTTTCTCATTTGCCTGTGGTGGTGGGCAGCAGCTGCAACGTTGAGAGGATGGCACTATAATGGTTGCACCTGCGACGGGTATCAAGACACGCTCCTAGAGGTTCCCTCTACACTCTCTGCAAGACTCAGTGGAGAGGCAACAACGCGGCAGCACCTGAGAGAGAGCGGCTGGTCTGCATTACGGAGCCACTCACACACTCGTGCTGAGAAACTGCGAGCGAGCACAGTTTCAGCAAGAAGTGCACAAGAGAAGGAGAGGGAGAGAGAGAGATAGGGAGGAAGAGAGGGAGGAAGGGGGGGGGGAGCTCCGACAGCCAGCCGTGGAGCAGGAGGGGGTGAGTCTATGCAAATGACCAGGCTCCACACAGCGAATCAGTGGAGCCAGAGTGCATTGCAGAAGAAGAGCCTACTTGGGTGAAAAATAAGCAGGGGATGTGGGGCTCCGTCTCTCGTTCTCTCTTTCTTTCTATCAACTGCTACGTGGACCAACAATCTGATGTGCAGTGAATGGAAGCCAGAGCAACACAAAGCAGGGAAAAATACATCTATTCAGGCTGGATTTTGTTCAAGTTATTTCCCTCTCTCCTCTCTCTCGCCCTCTTTATCTCTCTCTCTCTCTCTGGGTGGAGTGGTGAAGATTATTAGAGTGGTCATGTGGAGAAAAACAATAAGATCCTAGCAGTACGGTCCGACAGTCCAACGGTTCCCATCCAGGGGAGTTCTAGTTGTTTTGGCTGGCCGGCCAGATGGCTTCTCAGCAGCCAATCACGGAGCTCTTTAACGACCCCATCCACACTTATCCACGCTGCAGCTTCAAAGGGAACAAAATAAAAAACGAATCTGCTCTCTTTTCTCCTTTACTCTGAGATCGCACTACAATTTCCAGACCATCTGCAGCCCCAGCCAAACATTAGGAAAATGGGGTATGCCACTGAAGGAAGGATGTGGATCACACACATAGCTTGGCAAAAGGTGGAGAGCTGTCCACAGGGAGGGTGCTGAAGTCAGCCTTGCTTGCCTGGCTGATAAAAACCCATTCATTCCCTCAGACAGTTAACACAGGATAATTCAATTCCACACCAGAGAGCTAACTCAGAGCTAACAGATAACAATTCACATCCTCACCAGAGAGTTAACACAGACTAAAACAGATCCATTCACTCCCTCACCAGAGAGCTAACACAGAGCTAACACAGATCCATTCAATCCCTCACCAGAGAGTTAACACAGAGCTACCACAGAGTCAATAATTCCCTCACCAGAGAGCTAACACAGAGCTAATACAGAGCTAACACAGATCCATTCATTCCATCACCAGAGAGCTAACAAAGAGCTAACACAGAGCCATTCATTCCCTCACCAGAGAGTTAACATAGAGCTACCACAGAGTCATTCATTCCCTTACCAGAGACCCAACAAAGAGCCAAAACAGAGCCATTCATTCCCTCACCAGAGAGCTAACATAGAGCTAATACAGAGCTAACAGAGAACCAGAACCATTCATTCCATCACAAGATAGCTAACACAGAGCTAATACAGAGCTACCACAGAGCCATTCATTCCCTTACCAGAGACCTAACAAAGAGCCAACACAGAGCCATTCATTCCCTCACCTGAGCGCTAACACAGAGCTAATACAGAGCTACCACAGAGTCATTCATTCCCTTACCAGAGACCTAACAAAGAGCCAACACAGAGCCATTCATTCCCTCACCAGAGAGTTAACACAGAGCTAATACAGAGTCATTCATTCCCTTACCAGAGACCTAACAAAGAGCTAATACAGAGCTACCACAGTCATTCATTCCCTTACCAGAGACCTAACAAAGAGCCAACACGGAGCCATTCATTCCCTCACCAGAGAGCTAACACGGAGCCATTCATTCCCTCACCAGAGAGCTAACACGGAGCTAATACAGAGCTAACAGATAACCATTCATTCCATCACAAGATAGCTAACACAGAGCTAACACAGAGCCATTCATTCCCTCACCTGAGCGCTAACACAGAGCTAATACAGAACTAATACAGAAACATTCATTCCATCACAAGATAGCTAATACAGAACCATTCATTCCATCACAAGATAGCTAATACAGAGCTAACACAGAGCCATTCATTCCCTCACCTGAGCGCTAACACAGAGCTAACACAGAACCATGCATTCCCTCACAAGAGAGCTAACACAAAGCTAACTCAGAAATAATTCAGAGCTAACAGAGAACCATTCATTCCCTCACCAGAGAGTTAACACAGAGCTACCACAGAGTCATTCATTCCCTTACCAGAGACCTAACAAAGAGACAACACAGAGCCATTCATTCCCTCACCAGAGAGTTAACACAGAGCTACCACAGAGTCATTCATTCCCTTACCAGAGAGCTAACACAGAGCTAATACAGAGCTAACACAGAACCATTCATTCCATCACCAGAGAGCTAACAAAGAGCTAACACAGAGCCATTCATTCCCTCACCAGAGAGTTAATACAGAGCTACCACAGAGTCATTCATTCCCTTACCAGAGACCTAACAAAGAGCCAACACAGAGCCATTCATTCCCTCACCACAGAGCTAACACAGAGCATTCATTCCCTTAAGAGACCTTTCAGAGCTCACCAGAGAGCTAACACAGAGCTAACAAAGAACCACAAATTACCTCACCAGATATCTAATACATAGCTAAGACAGAGCTAACAATGAGCTAACACATCAGAGAGAAATTATGAGAGCTATAACAGCACTGTGCAGCACAGCACAGAGAGGAAAGTAATACTGAGAGTGGATGAGGGTTAAGGAGGTACAGAGAACATGTAGACATAAAGCTCTGACTGATGATAGCCACCGCACAACAGACCCATGGCCCTGTACACAGTGCTGCTCTGTGATGTTCAATGATGCAGTGTCTATGCTTAGTGTGTCTTGCTCAGTACTCAGCACTTCTCAGTGCTCAGTTTGCGCAGGACTAAATAACTAAACAGGCTAAAGGCTCAGCTCTGTGCTCAGTTTGTGCAGGACTAAAGAACTAAACAGGCTAAAGGCTCAGCTCTGTGCTCAGTTTGTGCAGGACTAAAGAACTAAACAGGCTAAAGGCTCAGCTCTGTGCTCAGTTTGTGCAGGACTAAAGAACTAAACAGGCTAAAGGCTCAGCTCTGTGCTCAGTTTGTGCAGGACTAAAGAACTAAACAGGCTAAGGGCTCAGCTCTGTGCTCAGTTGATCCAGCATTAACTAACTAAACAGGTTAAAGGCTCAGCTCTGTGCTCAGTTGGTCCAGAATTAAAGAACTAAACAGGCTAAAGGCTCAGCTCAATGTTCCACATTCACTCCTTGGGATCCTATACTAATGCTTTGTGATGCTCGGTCCTGTTTTCACGGTGGCTGTTCATTTGGATGTCATCCTCTTTGGACCACTGTGGTATTCTTTCACAGCCGAAGGGAAAGAAAAGCCTAACAGCGGTGCTACTGTGAGGCTGAGCTGGGAAGCAGTGAGATGATAGACTAGAGGAGAATGTAGAGAGTAGAGAGGAGAGGAGAGAGAGCAGAGAGTAGAGAAGAGGAGAGAGGAGAGGAGAGATGAGAGGAGAGATAGCAGAGAGTAGAGAAGAGGAAATAGGAGAGAGGAAGATAGAGGACAAAGGAGAGGAGAGAGGCTAGAGGAGAGACTATAGCAGAGAGAGAATAGAGGGTAGATGAGAGAGAATATGGGACAGAGGAGAGAAGAGACAAGAGAGGAGAGAGGATATGGGATAGAGGAGAGACTATAGCAGAGAGAGTATAAAGGGTAGAGGAGAGATAATATGGGACAGAGGAGAGAAGAGACAAGAGAGGAGAGAGGATAAGGGATAGAGGAGAGACTATAGCAGAGAGAGTATAAAGAGTAGAGAAGAGAGAATATGGGACAGAGGAGAGTATAGATCAGAGAGGAGACATGAGACAGGAGAGGCGAGAAGATGGGGCGTAGATGATAGGGGATATGGGGATAGAGGAGATATGATAGGGGATATGGGAGGTGGGGTTGGGGATAGAGGATAAGGGACAGATGATAGAGGAGAGAGGATATGGGATAGAGGATAGGGGATCAGGAATAGAGGATAGGGGATGGGGAATAGAGGATAGGGGATAGAGGATAAGGGATAGAGTATAAGGGACAGATGATAGAGGAGAGAGGATAGGGGATCGGGAATAGAGGATAGGGGATCGGGGAATAGAGGATAGGGGATAGAGGATAGGGGATAGAGGATATGGGATAGAGGATAGGGGATGGGGGATCGGGAATAGAGGATAGGGGATTGGGAATAGAGGATAGGGGATAGAGCAGTGGTTCGTAACCTTGTTGGAGGTATTGAACCCCACCAGTTTCATATGCGCATTCACCGAACCCTTCTTAATTGGAAAAATAAAATATGATATTTTCAAATTCAAAACATAGGTATATATTTTACTGGTGCACAAAATGAACCATGCATCAACATCTCTGTGTTCAAAGAACAAAATCATCAAAACATGATTTTCACACAAAAACATAATAATAAATATTTACTGCAAATCAGTGTGACTTCTGCTGTTGCCTTTCAGAGACCAGTTCAGAAATGCGCGGCTTCACCTTGGCAAGTGCCACTCTCATGTCATTTTCGCAACAAAGTCTGTTACTTTTCTTCGTTTTTATGTCCAGCATCCTCGAAAAGGATTGCTCGCAAAGATATGTTGTAGCAAACGGTATGAAAATCTCCAGAGCTCCAGGGTACGTTACCATTTGTTGACACCAAAACGTTGAAAGCGTTGTTGTTCTGAAGAGTTGCTGTTGAACCTGGCTCTGCTGAATTTCAATGATTTCATCGAGGTATTCATCATTGACATCTGTCTCAACACGTGAATGGCTGTCTCACCCATGCTGGATATGACTCTCTTGTAGGGAAGTATCCATCGAGAGACTTTGCAAGCTCATCTAAGTGTGTGACAATTGCTTGCTTCAGTTCTGCGGGTACAGAAATGTCTCCGATTCCAGATACATCTTCGATCTTACTTACACAGTCGTCCAGCAGGGGAAAGTTTGCGAAGTTATCGTTCTCTGTTCGTCACTTCCATAACGGTAGCTCTTTTTGAAAAGCCTTCAGGTTTTCCTCCGCTTCGATGATGTTGACTCCACCACCCTGCATCTTTTGATTGAGATGATTCAGAGCTGCGAAGATATCAGCCACGTACGCTAAAATGAGAATGAACTCCAAATTTTTGAAGCAATCTGCTGCATGACAATGTTGGTGCTCTTGCAAAAACAGGGCTAATTCCACACGCACGGCAAAAACACGATTCAGCACCTGCCCCGGGATAACCACTGAACGTTAGAATGGTACAGAAGTACCTTGAATTCAGAGCCCATTTCTTTACACAGCTCACTGAAGATGCGGTGCCTCAGAGCACTAGTTCGCACATAGTTCACATATTCCACTACAATTTTTAATATTTCTGCCGGTTTTGGAGGCAAGGTTTTTGTTGCCAACGCATGCCTGTGCAGAATACAATGCGTAACAATGTGTGGTGCATCGGTTTTCACTAGCGCACCAAAACCAGACTTTCTTCCCAGTATGACTGGAGCTCCGTCCGAACAAACTGCAGAAACCATATCCCACAAAAGTTTGTTGTCTTTAAAGAAGTCACCCACAAGTTTCTTCACATCGGCTGCCTTAGTTGTTGAGGCTTACAAAATAAAAAATCATCCTTTATCACGGCGTCATTCACATAGTGCACGAATACAGCAAGCTGGCTTAGATTGGACACGTCTGTGGTCTCGTCGAGTTGAAGGCTGAATTTTGCCGGGCTTGAAATCAGATCTGCAAATACTTGAGCCAAGATGTCTTTGCTCATGTTCTCTATTCTGTCTCTGATGGTGTCATTTGAAAGAGGAATTTGGGATAACTTAACTTCAGCCTCTTTTCCCAGCATGATATTTGCCATCTTCAACACAGCTGGTTTTATGAGTGTTTCACCAATGGTGTGTGGTTTGCCCTGCTTTGCGATCAGGTAAGCAACTTCGTACGATGCTGTGAGGATCAGTTTGTTGATGGGTACAAAGCCGAGAACAGGCAGAGTAGCTTTTACATCGAATCTGGCTCTCTTCACCTTGAATTCAGCGAGCGTTGTATTCTTGTATTTTCCATCTCCATGCAGCTTAAGGAAGTATTCTCTTAGTTTTGCCGGTGCTAGACTAGAATTGCTCAACTTGGCATTGCAAATCATGCAGTTAGGACGCTGACTCCCATCACGTTCCGTTATACATGTGAATCCATATTGTACATATTCGTCCAACCACTTTCTTTTAATGCTCGACATAGTAAGTATGACGGGATTCAAATATTAAGAAAGAAATCACAAGACGTATCATCACCACAGTCACAAGTCGACTACTGAGCGCACCAAATTCCCTGCAGCACAGATAGGCCAAGCGATGTAGCGTGATCACTTGCAGCCAATGATGGCCAAGCGGGGCGTGTCATCACGAATCATATGAGTCGGATGTGTGTCTTGACCTCCGCCGAACCCCTGAGACTGAATCACCGAACCCCTGGGGTTCGATCGAACCCAGGTTAAGAACCACTGGGATAGAGAATAGGGGATAGGGGATAAGGGACAGATGATAGGGGATATGGGATAGGGAATAGAGGATAGGGGATAGAGGATAGGGAATAGAGGATAGGGGATAGAGGATAGGGAATAGAGGATAGGGGATAAGGGACAGATGATAGGGGATATGGGATAGGGAATAGAGGATATGGGATAGGGAATAGAGGATAGGGGATAAGGGACAGATGATAGGGGATATGGGATAGGGAATAGAGGATAGGGGATAGATAGAGAATAGGGGATAGGGGATAAGGGACAGATGATAGGGGATATGGGATAGGGAATAGAGGATATGGGATAGGGAATAGAGGATAGGGGATAGGGGATAAGGGACAGATGATAGGGGATATGGGATAGGGAATAGAGGATAGAGAATAGGGGATAGGGAATAAGGGACAGATGATAGGGTATATGGGATAGGGAATAGAGGATAGGGGATAGGGGATAAGGGACAGATGATAGGGGATATGGGATAGGGAATAGAGGATAGAGAATAGGGGATAGGGGATAAGGGACAGATGATAGGGGATATGGGATAGGGAATAGAGGATAGGGGATAGATAGAGAATAGGGGATAGGGGATAAGGGACAGATGATAGGGGATATGGGATAGGGAATAGAGGATAGGGGATAGGGGATAAGGGACAGATGATAGGGGATATGGGATAGGGAATAGAGGATAGGGGATAGGGGATAAGGGACAGATGATAGGGGATATGGGATAGGGAATAGAAGATAGGGGATAGATGACTGAGGATATAGGATTTAAAACAAACACAACAAATCTGATGTCCATCTGGTTTGATTTCTATTTGCCATATCTTTCGAACTGCTCTTTCACAAAAGTTCTTAACCGATATATGTTTTACGGACTCAGTATGTTTTATATTAGTTATCTTGTTATTATTTGTTGTTATTAGTCCCACCCTTCAGCTCCATTCAATCCCTCCCATTTATGTCTTAGCACCATCCATTTTAGACTCCTATTTGCCATATCTTTTACACTGTGCTGTGAAGCTTCACAAACGTTTTCAACGTTTCTATTCTCATTGTTTCTACAGATTGTAAACAGAAAGTACATATTTTTGCTAAAAGTATTATAATATCATTGATCGATTGACTATGACTTTTCAAGTCACCTAGCAGTGCTATCTGCAGGGTTAACTCCAGGTAAATATTGCAATTTTTCAGCCATTCCTGGACCTGTGACAAAAAACAAGCTACATATGGACAGTACCAAAAGAAATGATCTAATGATTCTTTCTCTTTGCAGCAAAATCTGCAGAGCTGAAGGTTGTATCCCCCATATAAATAACATTATAAACTGGGTGGTTCGAGCCCTGAATGCTGATTGGCTGACAGCCGTGGTATATCAGACAGTATACCACAGCTATGACAAAACATTTAGTTTTAATGCTCTATTTATGTTGGTAACCAGTTTATTTACATTTACATTTAAGTCATTTAGCAGACGCTCTTATCTAAGGCTCCTCTGGGGTTTGTTATATAAGGCAAGTATACTACGGATAAGGGCTGTGTCCAGTTGTGTGTCCATGCCTAAGAACAGCTTAGCCGTGGTATATTGGCCATATACCACAACTCCTCTGGCCTTAATTGCTTATTTCTATTGGTTGCAAGAATTTTGTATAATAATTTAAACTGAGCTTTGAATCCGGCGTCATTTTGCATATCAGTTCATAAACCTCTTCCCAACTATTTTGCAATTTATATGTCACGGCTGTACAGTTTTTGGTGCTTAAATTAAATTGGTTTACTTTTTTATTTATTACAATTTTCTTTAACCAATTATGGTCTTTTGCTGACAGACAAGTTCCTTACTTTTCCCCCTTCCACTTTCCTCTTCCATGTTTGTGGTAATGCTGATATTAGTTGGTTTATTTTTGAGTAGAGCAGGCATTTCCATATGTTTTCATTAGATGCATGTGTGACACCAGTCCTATTTATGATATCATTTATGAAGATTATACTTTTTATTTTATTTTGATCAAAAATGTATGTTTTTTTTATAAATAAGTGTATTTGAGTTTAACCACAATATTTGTTGTATTATTTGTTCTGTCTCTTCTGGAGGATTAAATTGAAATTACAACCAACTTTCTATGTCTTGTTTTAAAAATAGCAATATTTGGGAGATGATTTCCTTTTCAAATAACCAAAAGTCAGAGGTTGTCATCTGAATAAAGAGAATTTGCTCGAGAAACAGTTTGGTTTTATATAACTTTTGTATGACTGAAACGTTTAGTGAGAGGTCTAATACTTCAATGTTTATTCATCATTTCTGCCCTCTGAATTCATTATACAAATAGGCCTGTGTAATTTTGTCTGGCTTTCCGTTCCAAATATAATGGAATATGGTTTTCTCAAATAATAAAAAAAAATGTTTGCTAGGTGTAGGCAAGACTTTAAGTAAATAGGTGAACTGGGATAATAATAATAATAATATATGCCATTTAGCAGACGCTTTTATACAAAGCGACTTACAGTCATGTGTGCATACATTCTACGTATGGGTGGTCCCGGGAATCGAACCCACTACCCTGGCGTTACAAGCACCATGCTCTACCAACTGAGCTACAGAAGGACCACTTCTGGATAAGAAGGATAAGACAAAGAATTCATCAGGGTAGCCACCTGGTGTTACTGAATCAGCTATACACTACCTCCCCCGGAGCTCCATCCTTCCTCATTTGCAACCCGTGAAACTGAGTACCGCTCTTGTTGAATTTGTTTACCCTAATTATGATCAGTATTAATTAATTAAGTGTGTGTGTGCGCACGCATGTGTTTGTGCATATGTGTGTGTGTGTGTGTTTGTGTGTGTGTGTGTTTGTGTTTAATAATAATTAGCAGGGCTGCAATCTGCATAATTCCAGCTAATAAGGCAATCTATCAGGCCTGCATGCTTCACAAGGACACGAGACTAACTCCCTAAATCCCAACTCACAGGTAAACTTTTTCATGGCAACATCAACAATTGGTGACAAATCATGTCTAACAAGTGTGATACCTGCTATACATCACACATTGTTGAGGTCTGATTGGGTGTTCTAAACAGAATGACACAAACTGATTCAGGTGAGGTGTGTAGTGACCACACCTAGGTCAGGTTTTATATATGTTACTTGTTACATGGTGCCACCATGTGGCAACATAGAAGTACTGCGATGACATCGTTTGTGTTGATTTGAAAAGATGTGTTCATAGAATGCCTCTGTTTGTGTCCCAAATGGCACCCTATGGCCAAAAGTAGTGCACAATAATGGGAATATAGTGCCATTTGGGACACATCATATCTCCCTGTGAGAGGATAAGCGGTATTACACTATGTCAGTAATTCTTAGACGAGTACCTATTTCTGCTCCAGTAAACCTCTCAAGATACTGGGGAAAGAGAAGGGGCATATTAACTCTTCCACAGAAAGCAGAGGAAATATAGAGAGAAAGAGCCCTGTCAACCAAACATTTCCCGTTACTTAGTTTTTTCAGTTAAGAACAAATTCTTATTTACACTAACAGCCTACACCAAATAACCCAGACTACACTGGGCCAATGGGACTGCCAATCAAGGCCGGTTGTGATACAGCATGGATTCAAACCAGGGTGTCTGTAGTGACACCTCTAGCACTGAGATGCAGTGCCTTAGACCGCTGAATCAGGGTGTCTGTAGTGACACCTCTAGCACTGAGATGCAGTGCCTTAGACAGCTGCGCCACTCGGGAGCTCAAAGTAGTCTCACTATAGCCCTGTGTGACCATGACAATGGAACAACAGAGCACAGCTGATGTCTTGGTGTATGAGGTCACACAGGATGTGGTAGAAAAGTATGTTTTTAAGCACAGTGCTTGACACCTGTGCTTGACTATACTATGCTCAAAAACGATCACACCTTGTCACTTGCGTCAGAAGACTGTCAGACGAAGAGAAAAACAAACCCTTATTTGTATCTATTTTCGTTGTGTCTCTAAGACCAAGACGATGTTATTATTGCACAGAGGAAAGAGCCAGGTATAGGAAAAAGGACAGAGGCAAAAAGAGAGAAAGGCCCATAGAAAAGCTCTAGTCAGATAGAGGAGAGGAGGGAGAGAGTAGGTGTTAGAGGGGTAGAGGAGAGGAGGGAGAGAGTAGGAGGTGGAGGGGTAGAGGAGAGGAGGGGAGAGTAGGTGGTAGAGGGGTAGAGGAGAGGAGGGAGAGAGTAGGAGGTGGAGGGGTAGAGGAGAGGAGGGGGAGAGTAGGAGGTGGAGGGGTAGAGGAGAGGAGGGAGAGAGTAGGAAGTGGAGGGGTAGAGGAGAGGAGGGAGAGAGTAGGAGGTGGAGGGGTAGAGGAGAGGAGGGAGAGAGTAGGAGGTGGAGGGGTAGAGGAGAGGAGGGGGAGAGTAGGAGGTGGAGGGGTAGAGGAGAGGAGGGGGAGAGTAGGAGGTGGAGGGGTAGAGGAGAGGAGGGAGAGAGTAGGAGGTGGAGGGGTAGAGGAGAGGAGGGAGAGAGTAGGAGGTGGAGGGGTAGAGGAGAGGAGGGAGAGAGTAGGAGGTGGAGGGGTAGAGGAGAGGAGGGAGAGAGTAGGAGGTGGAGGGGTAGAGGAGAGGAGGGAGAGAGTAGGAGGTGGAGGGGTAGAGGAGAGGAGGGAGAGAGTAGGAGGTGGAGGGGTAGAGGAGAGGAGGGGGAGAGTAGGAGGTTGAGGTGCAGAGGAGAGGAGGGAGAGAGTAGGAGGTGGAGGGGTAGAGGAGAGGAGGGAGGGAGAGAGTAGGAGGTGGAGGGGTAGAGGAGAGGAGGGAGGGAGAGTAGGAGGTGGAGGGGTAGAGGAGAGGAGGGAGAGAGTAGGAGGTGGAGGGGTAGAGGAGAGGAGGGGGAGAGTAGGAGGTGGAGGGGTATAGGAGAGGAGAGGAGAGTTGCAGCGGTAGATGAGAGGAGAGTTGGAGGGGGAAGGGTAGATGAGAGAATGGAGAGTTGGAGGGGTAGTGAAGAGGAGAGTTGGAGGTGGAGGGGTAGAGGAGAAGACCGTTGGAGGTGGAGGGGTTGATTTGTTTGTTTAGTTTATTTGTTTAGTTTATTTTATTTTTACAGGGACAGTGCACATTAATCAACGTTTCAGTAAAAGTGCCGGTTTTAGCCAGCCGGCTAATTTTCAACCGCAGTCCCTGGGCAGGTTATTAAAAACAATTACAATATAGACAATAGCACCATAGAACAAGCAAGACATAGCAACATAGATGAGAGGAGAGTTGGGGTGGAGGGGTAGATGAGAGGAGCGGAGAGTTGGAGGGGTAGTGAAGAGGAGAGTTGGAGGTAGAGGACAGGAGTGGAGAGTTGGAGGGGTAGAGGAGAGTTGGGGGTGGAGGGGTAGATGAGAGGAGTGGAGAGTTGGAAGGGTAGAGGAGAGGAGAGAGTAAGAGGTGGAGGGGTTGAAGAGAGGAGAGTTGGGGGTGGAGGGGTAGAGGATAGGACAGTTGGGGTGGAGGGGTAGATGAGGAGCGGAGAGTTGGAGGGGTAGTGAAGATGAGAGTTGGGGGTGGAGGGGTAGAGAAGAGGAGAGTTGGGGTGTAGGGGTAGAGAAGAGGAGAGTTGGAGGTGTAGGGGTAGAGAAGAAGAGAGTTGGGGGTGGAGGGGTCGATGAGAGTACGCAAACAACAAGTGTGCAGTTAAAATTGGCCAAAAAAAACACACATTTCTTTCCAGAGAGCCGTGGGGTGAGACAAGCATGCAAGCTTGTCTTATTGATTTCACCTTTATTTAACCAGGTAGGCTAGTTGAGAACAAGTTCTCATTTGCAACTGCGACCTGGCCAAGATAAAGCAAAGCAGTTCGACACATGCAACAACACAGAGTTACACATGGAATAAACAAACATACAGTTGTCATGTCTTTGGCTCTGCCGGATGAAGTTATATGACATGCTATTCTATAAAATAATTTATCCGTAATTAATATTTACCTGATTGAGCTAAGAGAGTCAGGGCACCACAAAATAATATTTATAGAGCTGTTATCCTCCCAATAAACTCTTAAAGAATTAGTCATATTTTACATCAATATCAGTCAATATTAATCGTCACCTTAATTCAGTCTCATCTGAAAGTTGTAAATTCTTGCTTATCTTCATGAACCCTGGCTAACAAGTTGAATCAGCAATACAGAATTGGGTTTAATTGTTTATTTACTAAATACCTAACTAATCACACAGAATTACACATACACATAATTAATCATAACTTGATTACAAATTACATCATAAAGAAAAATGTCCCTAGCGGGCGGAACAGATATGACAGCTTGGTACACAAAGGAAAAGGCGGCTGGATTTGAGTGAAAGAGGGAAGATTGAGGACCAAAGAAAGAAGCTGTGCTATAGTAAATACAGTATTTTATGTATTCTAAATTACCGCCCATTTGGAAAAGGAAAATGCAATAAATATTTACTCTGAGCTGCGCTTCAGTAGGTTGGTGGTAGATGGCCGTGTTGCCAAACCGAGTCCTTTGTCCTTTTAATAATGTCTCTGGTTGTCACGTTCTGACCTTAGTTCCTTTTTTATGTCTTTATTTTAGTATGGTCCGGGTGTGAGTTGGGTGGGTTGTCTATGTTCTTTTTTCTATAATTTGGGATTTTCTGTGTTAGGCCTGGTATGGTTCTCAATCAGAGGCAGCTGTCAATCGTTGTCCCTGATGGAGAATCATACTTAGGGAGCCTGGTTGTCCCTGATTGAGAATCATACTTAGGGAGCCTGGTTGTCCCTGATGGAGAATCATACTTAGGGAGCCTGGTTGTCCCTGATGGAGAATCATACTTAGGGAGCCTGGTTGTCCCTGATTGAGAATTATACTTAGGGAGCCTGGTTGTCCCTGATGGAGAATCATACTTAGGGAGCCTGGTTGTCCCTGATTGAGAATCATACTTAGGGAGCCTGGTTGTCCCTGATGGAGAATCATACTTAGGGAGCCTGGTTGTCCCTGATTGAGAATCATACTTAGGGAGCCTGGTTGTCCCTGACTGAGAATCATACTTAGGGAGCCTGGTTTCACTTTTGAGTTGTGGGTGTTTATTTTCCGTGTTAGTGTTGGTGCCACACAGAACTGTTTCGGTTTGATTACTTCACCTTTATTGTTTTATTCATTGTTCATTACTTTATTAAATAACATGAACACTTACCACGCTGCGTTTTGGTCCTCACCTTCTTCCACCACAGACAATCGTTACACTGGTGGTCAATTGCATACGTTGTAGTAACATCGTTGTGTGACAGACGGGATACTCTGTCTGTTCCTTCCTAACCCTCGTTTGCAGCTGCTGTTGCTAACTCAACGGCTGGGAGGTTTTGTAACGACGTTCGTCAGTTGAAGGAGAAGCGGACCAAAATGCAGCGTGGTGGTTACTCATGTTCTTTAATGAAGAATAGACGATACATGAAATAACTTAATATACAAAAACAACAAACGAAACGCGAAACCTATACAGCCTATCTGGTGAACACTAACGCAGAGACAGGAACAATCACCCACGAAAACACTAACAGAATATGGCTGCCTAAATATGGCTCCCAATCAGAGACAACGAAAATCACCTGACTCTGATTGAGAACCGCCTCAGGCAGCCATAGACTAATTAGACACCCCACAAAACCCCAAGACAAAAAACACACCACAATAACCCATGTCACACCCTGGCCTGACCAAATAAGTAAAGAAAACACAAAATACTAAGACCAAGCCGTGACAGGTATCACTTCTGTAGTGAATAAGAGTTCAAAGTTCATACCATTCGCAACCAAAGCTCACGCTGATGTTGGCTTCGTTCTGTAGTTATTATATGAACCATTCTGACATCGGACCGTCGTCCTCACAACAGGAGGTTATATTGTCGTCAAGGCTTTATATAGGAAGGGAGAGGAGGGCGTTTTTGAAAAGTTGTATTGCCCATGTCCCTTCACAGGGGCGGGCCACTGATTGAGCAGAGCCCTATCTTATGGAAAACCAAATCTCACATTTTAGAAGCTAAAGTCACATTTCATCCCATCACAAATAATTACAGTCCACACACGCTCCACCACGGTCACGGTCCACAAATGCTCCACCACGGTCCACACACGGTCCACCACGGTACACACACGCTCCACACACGCTCCACCACGGTCCACACACGCTCCACCACGGTCCACACACGCTCCACCACGGTCCACACGCTCCACCACGGTCCACACACACTCTACCATGGTAAACACACGCTCCAACACGATCCACACACAATAGTGAGAGAGAGGGAGGAATATAACTTTGGTTGCGTAACACTGTGATGATAACCTTTACTAAAGCTGACACAACCATACACCATTAAACAGACTCTTGATCACTCAGAGATGAGGCATGATATGCACTGACTGATGCAGAAAGAAAACACAAAATATACACAGACTATAAATCCTATCACATGGACAATGAGACCCTTCACATCATGTCAGGTATAGATACAGGGTTACTGACATAAGACAAATCATCTATCGCTCTCTTTCCCCTT
This sequence comes from Oncorhynchus gorbuscha, assembly GCF_021184085.1. Lineage (NCBI taxonomy): Eukaryota > Metazoa > Chordata > Actinopteri > Salmoniformes > Salmonidae > Oncorhynchus > Oncorhynchus gorbuscha. The sequence goes on from NC_060178.1 coordinate 104,897,626, forward strand.
TCTCCCATATGTGGTAACTTCTATATCCTCAACTATGATCTGCCCTAGTTAGACAACATTTTCTGGTGTCTGTTGATTGGGTAATATTCTCAAAGTGGGTATCGGTGCCAGTCAGTGAAATGGGCGCAAGTAGTTAAGGTCTGATGGTAGGGAAGCTACAGTATGTGTGATTTAATCCTCTAGAGTATAACATCACTGCAACTGAACAACTTGGTGAGAGCTGCCAAACTCAGAGGGCTATATTTTCCTTTGGCAAAGAGACCTGGACTGTGAGATAGTTAAGCTAGCTGAGCTGATAGACACCTGGGCTGTGGGCTAGGAAAGTTCAATTCAAATCTGCACCGCGACTTATGTCGACTTATGTATGTAACTCTTCCTTAACAAGTTACGTGAGGGTGAACTTTAGATTTACCAGAGATTTAGTTACACACACTACACAACAATGCACAGCATCGAAGCCTCAGTTATTTAGAATAGTGTCGTGCATTAGTTTACAGCACAACTGTCTCAGCGAGTGTGAAATGAAGCCCAGAGCTGTTATGATAAAAGACAAGCTGTTCAGTAGGATATTAGAGAGGAGTAAATAAGAATCCCTGATAACATGCCCCTTCAGACAGCACAATAGTGTCTCTTGAACCTCACGAGGCTAAAGAAATGTGGCTTGGCCCCTAAGCCGAACCACTGAGAGCATCCTGTCAGCTTGTATGACCACTTGGTACTCCATGGACATCTACAGCACCTACAGGAAGGACAAGACCATCATCAAGAACTTCAGCCACCCGAGCCACGGCCTGTTCACACCACTACCATCTAAAAGATCATGAAGGAGCTCAGCCACCCGAGCCACGGCCTGTTCACACCACTACCATCTAAAAGATCATGAAGGAGCTCAGCCACCCGAGCCACGGCCTGTTCACACCACTACCATCTAAAAGATCATGAAGGAGCTCAGCCACCCGAGCCACGGCCTGTTCACACCACTACCATCTAAAAGATCATGAAGGAGCCCAGCCACCCGAGCCACGGCCTGTTCACCCCGCAACCATCTAAAAGATCATGAAGGAGCTCAGCCACCCGAGCCACGGCCTGTTCACACCACTACCATCTAAAAGATCATGAAGGAGCCCAGCCACCCGAGCCACGGCCTGTTCACCCCGCAACCATCTAAAAGATCATGAAGGAGCCCAGCCACCCGAGCCACGGCCTGTTCACACCACTACCATCTAAAAGATCATGAAGGAGCTCAGCCACCCGAGCCACGGCCTGTTCACACCACTACCATCTAAAAGATCATGAAGGAGCCCAGCCACCCGAGCCACGGCCTGTTCACCCCGCAACCATCTAAAAGATCATGAAGGAGCTCAGCCACCCGAGCCACGGCCTGTTCACACCGCTACCATCTAAAAGATCATGAAGGAGCTCAGCCACCCGAGCCACGGCCTGTTCACACCACTACCATCTAAAAGATCACGAAGGAGCCCAGCCACCCGAGCCACGGCCTGTTCACACCACTACCATCTAAAAGATCACGAAGGAGCTCAGCCACCCGAGCCACGGCCTGTTCACACCACTACCATCTAAAAGATCATGAAGGAGCCCAGCCACCCGAGCCACGGCCTATTCACACCACTACCATCTAAAAGATCATGAAGCAGCTCAGCCACCCGAGCCACGGCCTGTTCACACCACTACCATCTAAAAGATCATGAAGGAGCCCAGCCACCCGAGCCACGGCCTATTCACACCACTACCATCTAAAAGATCATGAAGCAGCTCAGCCACCCGAGCCACGGCCTGTTCACACCACTACCATCTAAAAATGTATCAAGAACCTAGGACAGTACAGGTGCATCAAAGCTTGGACCGAGAGATTGTGAAACAGAATCTATCTCTATGTCATCAGACTGTTATACAGTCACCACTAGCTGGCCTTCACCCAGTACCCTGCCCTGAACCTTAATCACTGTTACTAGAAGGCTACTACCCGGTACTCTACCCTGCACCTTAGAGACTGCTGCCTATGTACATAGACGTTGAACACTGGTCACATTAATAATGTTTACATACTGTTTTAGCCACTTTATTCGTATATACTGTATTGGCTCATCCTATATAACTACTGCTGTACAGGACTGTTCTATTCACATACTGTCCATATTGTCTATGAACACCATTATATATATATATATATATATAAAATGGTAGATATACAGTGCCTTTGGAAAGTATTCAGATCCCTTGACTTTTTCCACATTTTGTTAAGTTACAGCCAAAAATATCCCATAATGAGAAAGCAAAACCAGGTTTATAGAATGTTTGCAAATGTTTTAAAAATAAAAAACAGAAATACCTGTAACGGCGTTCGTCTGTTGAAAGAAGAGAGTCGGACCGAAATGCAGCGTGTAGGTTACTCATGACTTTAATGAAATAAATCGCGGTACATGAAATAACTGCATACTAAATACAAAAACAACCGAACGGAACGTGAAACTAATTATAGCCTATCTGGTGACTACAACACAGAAACAGGAACAAACACCCACGAAATACAAAGCGAAACTCAGGCTGCCTAAATACGGTTCCCAATCAGAGACAACGATAAGCACCTGACTCTAATTGAGAATCGCCTCAGGCAGCCAAGCCTATACCACACCCCTAATCAGCCGCGATCCCAAATAATACAAACCCCAATACGAAACACAACATATAAACACATGTCACACCCTGGCCTACCCAAACATATAACAAAAACACAAAATACAATGACCAAGGCGTGACAATACCTTATTGCCATAAGTATTCAGACCCCTTGCAATGAGATTCGAAATTGAGCTCAGGTGCATCCTGTTTCCATTGATCATCCTTGAGACATATATATAGCTTGACTGGAGTCCATCTGTGGTAAATTCAATGCGATTGGACATGATTTGGAAAGGCACACACCTGTCAATATATGTTGGAACAAAAACCAAGCCATGAGGTAGAAGGAATTGTCCAAGAACCCAATGGTCACTCTGACAGAGCTCTAAAGTTCCTCTGTTGAGATACAAGACCCTTCCAGGACAACCATCTCTGCAGCACACTACCAATCTGGCCTTTATGGTGGAGTGACCAGACGGAAGCCACTCCTCAGTAAAAGGCACATGACAGCCTGCTTGGAGTTTTCCAAAAGGCACCTAAAGACTCTCAGACCATGAGAAACAAGATTCTCTGGTCTGATGAACACCAAGATTGAACTATTTGGCCTGAATGCCAAGTGTCACATCTGGAGGAAACCTGCCACCATCCGTACGGTGAAACATGGTGGTGGCAGCATCATGCTCTGGGGATGTCTTTCAGCAGCAGGGACTGGGAGACTAGTCAGGATCGAGGCAAAGATGAATGGAGCAAAGTACAGAGATCTTTGATGAAAACCTGCTCCAGAGCGCTCAGGACTTCTGACTGGGGCGAAGGTTCACCATCCAACAGGACAATGACCATAAGCAAACAGCCAACACAATGCAGGAGCTCCTGGGCAAGTCTCTGAGTGGCCCAGCCAGAGCCCGGACGTGATCCCGATCGAACATCTTTGGAGAGATATGAAAATAGCTGTGCAGCAACGCTCCCCATCCAACGTGACAGAGCTTGAGAGGATCTGCAGGGAAGAATGGGAGAAACTCTCCATATACAAGTGAGCCAAGCTTCTAGCATCATACCCAGGAAGAATTGATGCTGTAATCGCTGCCAAAGGTGCTTCAACAAAGTACTAAGTAAAAGGTCTGAATACTTATGGAAATGTGATATTTACATTTAAAATATATATATATATATATATATATATATATATATATATATATATATATATATATATTAGCAAATATTTCTAAAAACCTGCTTTTCCCTGTCATCGTGGGGTATTTAATACATTTTAGAATAAAGCTGTAAGGTAAGAAAATGTGGACAATTCAAGGGGTCTGAATACTTTCCGAAGGAACTATATGACCTGCTTGTCGAACATCTCATTCCAAAATCAGGGTCATTAATATTGAGTTGGTCCCCCCTTTGATTATATAACATCCTCCACTCTTATGTGAAGGATTTCCACTAGATGTTGGAACATTCCTGCAGGGACTGGCTTCCATTCAGCCACAAGAGCATTAGTGAAGTCAGGCAATTAGGCCTGGCTCGCAGTCAGGGTTCCAATTAATCCCAAAGGTATTCGATGGGGTTGAGGTCAGGGCTCTGTGCAGGCCAGTCAAGTTCTTCCACACGAATCTCGACATAACATTTCTGTATGGACATCGCTTTGTGCTCGTGGACATTGTCATGCTGAAACAGGAAAGAGCCGTCCCCAAACTCTTGCCACAAAATTGGAAGCACGGAATAGTCTACAATGTCATTGTATGCTGTAGCTTTAAGATTTTCCTTCACTTGAACTAAGTGGCCTAGCCCGAACCATGAAAAACAGCCCCAGACTATTATTATTCCTCCTCCAACAAACTGTACGGTTGCCATTATGCATTGGGCAGTTAGCGTTCTCCTGGAATCTGCCAAACCCAGATTTGTCCGTTGGACTGCCAAGTGGTGAAACGTAATTCATCACTACAGAGAACGCGTTTCGACTGAGTCCAATGGAGCGGCATTGCGCATAGTTTGGAGCGGTATTGCGCTCAGTGATATTAGGCTTATAAGCGGATGCTGTGCCATGGAAACCCATTTCATTAAGCTCTTGACGAAGCGTTATTGTGCTGACATTGCTCCCAGAGACAGTTTGGAACTTGGTAGTGAGTGTTGCAACTGAGGGCAGATGATTTCTACGCGCTGCACGCTTCAGCACTCGAAGGACCCGTTCTTTGATCTTGTGTGGCCTACCTCTTTGCGGCTGAGCCGTTGTTTCTCCTAGACATTTCCACTTAACAATAACAGCACTTACAGTTGACCAGGGTAGCTCTAGCAGGGCAGAAAAGTCACTGAGCTTTTAAGTAAGGCCATTCTACTGCCAATGTTTGTCTATGGAGATTGCATGGCTGAGTGTACAAAACATTAGGAATGCCTTCTTAATATTGAGTTGCACCCCTTTTAGCCCTCAAAACAGCCTCAATTAGTCGGGGCATGGACTCTACAAGGTCTTGAAAGCGTTCTACAGGGATGTTGGCCCATGTTGTCTCCAATGCTTCCCACAGTTGTGGCAAGTTGGCTGGATGTCCTTTGGGTGGTGGACCATTTTTGATACACATGGAAATCTATTGAGTGTGAACAATCCAGCAGTGTTGCAGTTCTTGACACACTCAAACCGGTGTGACTGGCACCTACTACCGGTGCTTGACTTGGGCAGGAGCTCACTAGAGCTGACTACTGGCACCTCAACTGTTCTACTGCTTGAGCTCCTGTTCCTCTCAAAAGTATTGTGGAGCTCCTGCACCTAAATATAAACAGTTACGGCACACAAAATGAGTAATGGAAAAAGCAGAGGTTCCTAATGTTTTGAACAGTCAGTCTATATTTGAAATCAAATCAAATCAAATGTTATTTGTCACATACACGTGGTTAGCAGATGTTAATGCGAGTGTAGCGAAATGCTTGTGCTTCTAGTTCCGACAATGCAGTAATATCCAACAAGTAATCTAACTAACAATTCCAAAACTACTGTCTTATACACAGTGTAAGGGGATAAAGAATATGTACATAAGGATATATGAATGAGTGATGGTACGGGGCAGCATACAGTAGATGGTATCAAGTACAGTATATACATATGAGATGAGTATGTAGACAAAGTAAACAAAGTGGCAGAGTTAAAGTGGCTAGTGATACATGTATTACATAAGGATGCAGTCGATGATATAGAGTACAGTATATACGTATGCATATGAGATGAATAATGTAGGGTAAGTAACATTATATAAGGTAGCATTGTTTAAAGTGACTAGTGATATATTTACATCATTTCCCATAAATATAAATTCCCAAATTCCCATTATTAAAGTGGCTGGAGTTGGGTCAGTGTCAATGTCAGTGTGTTGGCAGCAGCCACTCAATGTTAGTGGTGGCTGTTTAACAGTCTGATGGCCTTGAGATAGAAGCTGTTTTTCAGTCTCTCGGTCCCAGCTTTGATGCACCTGTACTGACCTCGCCTTCTGGATGATAGCGGGGTGAACAGGCAGTGGCTCGGGTGGTTGATGTCCTTGATGATCTTTATGGCCTTCCTGTAACATCGGGTGGTGTAGGTGTCCTGGAGGGCAGGTAGTTTGCCCCCGGTGATGCGTTGTGCAGACCTCACTACCCTCTGGAGAGCCTTACGGTTGAGGGCGGAGCAGTTGCCGTACCAGGCGGTGATACAGCCCGCCAGGATGCTCTCGATTGTGCATCTGTAGAAGTTTGTGAGTGCTTTTGGTGACAAGCCAAATTTCTTCAGCCTCCTGAGGTTGAAGAGGCGCTGCTGCGCCTTCTTCACGACGCTGTCTGTGTGAGTGGACCAATTCATTTTGTCTGTGATGTGTATGCCGAGGAACTTAAAACTTGCTACCCTCTGCTGTTTCTGCGTCTTGTGACGGCCGGCCGCCCAACAACCTGCCCGCTCGACCCTATCCCCTCCTCTCTTCTCCAGACCATTTCCGGAGACCTTCTCCCTTACCTCACCTCGCTCATCAACTTATCCCTGACCGCTGGCTACGTCCCTTCCGTCTTCAAGAGAGCGAGAGTTGCACCCCTTCTGAAAAAACCTACACTCGATCCCTCCGATGTCAACAACTACAGACCAGTATCCCTTCTTTCTTTTCTCTCCAAAACTCTTGAACGTGCCGTCCTTGGTCAGCTCTCCCGCTATCTCTCTCAGAATGACCTTCTTGATCCAAATCAGTCAGGTTTCAAGACTAGTCATTCAACTGAGACTGCTCTTCTCTGTATCACGGAGGCGCTCCGCACCGCTAAAGCTAACTCTCTCTCCTCTGCTCTCATCCTTCTAGACCTATCGGCTGCCTTCGATACTGTGAACCATCAGATCCTCCTCTCCACCCTCTCCGAGTTGGGCATCTCCGGCGCGGCCCACGCTTGGATTGCGTCCTACCTGACAGGTCGCTCCTACCAGGTGGCGTGGCGAGAATCTGTCTCCTCACCACGCGCTCTCACCACTGGTGTCCCCCAGGGCTCTGTTCTAGGCCCTCTCCTATTCTCGCTATACACCAAGTCACTTGGCTCTGTCATAACCTCACATGGTCTCTCCTATCATTGCTATGCAGACGACACACAATTAATCTTCTCCTTTCCCCCTTCTGATGACCAGGTGGCAATCGCATCTCTGCATGTCTGGCAGACATATCAGTGTGGATGACGGATCACCACCTCAAGCTGAACTTCGGCAAGACGGAGCTGCTCTTCCTCCCGGGGAAGGACTGCCCGTTCCATGATCTCGCCATCACGGTTGACAACTCCATTGTGTCCTCCTCCCAGAGCGCTAAGAACCTTGGCGTGATCCTGGACAACAAACTGTCGTTCTCAACTAACATCAAGGCGGTGGCCCGTTCCTGTAGGTTCATGCTCTACAACATCCGCAGAGTACGACCCTGCCTCACACAGGAAGCGGCGCAGGTCCTAATCCAGGCACTTGTCATCTCCCGTCTGGATTACTGCAACTCGCTGTTGGCTGGGCTCCCTGCCTGTGCCATTAAACCCCTACAACTCATCCAGAACGCCGCAGCCCGTCTAGTGTTCAACCTTCCCAAGTTCTCTCACGTCACCCCGCTCCACCGCTCTCTCCACTGGCTTCCAGTTGAAGCTCGCATCCGCTACAAGACCATGGTGCTTGCCTACGGAGCTGTGAGGGGAACGGCACCTCAGTACCTCCAGGCTCTGATCAGGCCCTACACCCAAATAAGGGCACTGCGTTCATCCACCTCTGGCCTGCTCGCCTCCCTACCACTGAGGAAGTACAGTTCCCGCTCAGCTCAGTCAAAACTGTTCGCTGCTCTGGCTCCCCAATGGTGGAACAAACTCCCTCACGACGCCAGGACAGCGGAGTCAATCACCACCTTCCGGAGACACCTGAAACCCCACCTCTTTAAGGAATACCTAGGATAGGATAAAGTAATCCTTCTCACCCCCCCCCCCCTTAAAATATTTAGATGCACTATTGTAAAGTGGTTGTTCCATTGGATGTCATAAGGTGAATGCACCAATTTGTAAGTCGCTCTGGATAAGAGCGTCTGCTAAATGACTTAAATGTAAATGTAAATGTAAATGTTTCCTGAAGTCCACAATCATCTCCTTAGTTTTGTTGACATTGAGTGTGAGGTCATTTTCCTGACACCACACTCCGAGTGCCCTCACTTCCTCCCTGTAGGCCGTCTCGTCGTTGTTGGTAATCAAGCATACCACTGTTGTGTCGTCCGCAAACCTGATGATTGAGTTGGAGGAGTGCGTGGCCACGCAGTCGTGGGTGAACAGGGAGTACAGGAGAGGGCTCAGAACGCACCCTTGTGGGGCCCCCGTGTTGAGGATCAGCGGGGAGGAGATGTTGTTGCCTACCCTCACCACCTGGGGGCGGCCCGTCAGGAAGTCCAGTACCCAGTTGCACAGGGCGGGGTCGAGACCCAGGGTCTCGAGCTTGATGACGAGCTTGGAGGGTACAATGGTGTTGAATGCCGAGCTGTAGTCGATGAACAGCATTCTCACATAGGTATTCCTCTTGTCCAGCTGGGTTAGGGCAGTGTGCAGTGTGGTTGAGATTGCATCGTCTGTGGACCTATTTGGGCGGTAAGCAAGTTGGAGTGGGTCTAGGGTGTCAGGTAGGGTGGAGGTGATATGGTCCTTGACTAGTCTCTCAAAGCACTTCATGATGACGGAAGTGAGTGCTACGGGGCGGTAGTCGTTTAGCTCAGTTACCTTAGCTTTCTTGGGAACAGGAACAATGGTGGCCCTCTTGAAGCATGTGGGAACAGCAGACCGGTATAGGGATTGATTGAATATGTCCGTAAACACACCGGCCAGCTGGTCTGCGCATGCTCTGAGGGCGCGGCTGGGGATGCCGCCTGGGCCTGCAGCCTTGCGAGGGTTAACACGTTTAAATGTCTTACCTCGGCTGCAGTGAAGGAGAGACCGCATGTTTTCGTTGCAGGCCGTGTCAGTGGCACTGTATTGTCCTCAAAGCGGGCAAAAAAGTTATTTAGTCTGCCTGGGAGCAAGACATCCTGGTCCGTGACTGGCCTGGGTTTCTTCTTGTAGTATTCCGGTGTCCGACATTGTTAATTTCTTGAAACAAATGTAATTTTGTGTGTATTATTTTTCATTGCTAGGTATTACTGCACTGTTTGAGCTAGAAACACAAGCATTTTTCTACACCTGAGATAACATCTGCAAATATGTGTACGCAACCAATATTCTTTGATTTGATGTCTGGTCCTTTGTGGCTCATTTGGTAGAGTATCGCCCTTGCAATGGCAAGGCTCATGGGTTTGATTCACGCTCGGGACACGCATACAAAATATGCACACACTACCATAAGTCACTTTGGATAAAAGTGTCTGCTAAAATTGCTTATACTATATATTCAGTACGGCTAAAACAAAGGAAACAATTGAGTAAAGGAGGATTGTTCCGGCTCTGTTATGGTGTGGGATGCATTTTCCTGCCATGGGTTAGGTCGTCTGGGTTAGGTCCTCTCAACCCCTTACAGGGCAAGGTAAATGCCAATACAGCCATTCTCAGTGAACACCTTCATCTCAACCCAATTGAACACACTTATGGGATATTCTAGAGTGTCAGCTGTGACAGCGTTTTCCACCACCATCAACAAACCACAAAATTATGGAATTTTTCGTGGAAGAACTGTGCCGCATCCCTCCAATAAAGTTCCAGACATTTGTAGAATATATGCCAAGTTGTATTGAAGTTGTTCTGGGTCGTGGTGACCCAACACCCTATTAAGACTGTTGGTGTGTCCTTTATTTTGGCAGTTACCTGCATGCCTGCTTATATTGACAATAGACTAGAGTTGACATTGAGTAGCTTCTTAGGGTAATGCATTTTTCTATCACATGCATGTGCATAACCACGTTATGTTAGTCACTTGACTGAACAGAAAGACATCATGCTACGCTGCTGTGAGGAGACATGTTGAGTTGAAGGGCTGTAGCATCTGGTGAGAACAGGTTGAAGAGAAGAAAAGAAAGGAGAAGTCAATGCCATAGCCCTCAACTCTACTCTGGCATGATGAAATTCACACAGTTCTGTATGACTGTGTTCCAAATGCCACCCTTTCCCTATATATTGCACTACTTTTGAACAGAGCCCTATGGGCCCTGGTCAAAAGTAGTGCTCTACATAGGAAATAGGGGATCAATTTGGGAAGCACGATATGTATACACACGCATTAATACACACCATATGTTTTATGTAAAATTATCAGACGTGCTGCTGCTCGCATGGTGTGACGGAGCTCAGGAGTGTCCCGTTGACAATGCAAATGGTGCTCAATGGAGCATTGCAGTGTGTGTGTGTGTGTGTGTGTGTGTGTGTGTGTGTGTGTGTGTGTGTGTGTGTGTGTGTGTGTGTGTGTGTGTGTGTGTGTGTGTGTGTGTGTGTGTGTGTGTGTGTGTGTGTGTGTGTGTGTGTGTGTGTGTGTGTGTGTGTGTGTGTGTGTGTGTGTGTGTGTGTGTGAACTGCTATTATACCACATGCTGTATGTCAAAGCACTGTTGAACAAGAGAACAGACATCAAAAACTCTGTGTGGGGCATAGAGGTTGAAAACAGGGATGAGAGAACAGGAAATAGCTAGCTACCATACTGGCTAATATCCAGACAGTCTGTATCAGGAAAGAGCTAGCTACCATACTGGCTACTATCCAGATAGCCTGTATCAGGAAAGAGCTAGCTACCATACTGGCTACTATCCAGACAGTCTGTATCAGGAAAGAGCTAGCTACCATACTGGCTAATATCCAGACATTCTGTATCAGGAAAGAGCTAGCTACCATACTGGCTACTATCCAGACATTCTGTATCAGGAAAGAGCTAGCTACCATACTGGCTAATATCCAGACAGTCTGTATCAGGAAAGAGCTAGCTACCATACTGGCTACTATCCAGACAGTCTGTATCAGGAAAGAGCTAGCTACCATACTGGCTACTATCCAGACAGCCTGTATCATGCATCACCACAGTCTACTCTTTCTAAGGCAAATTCAAATATTTTAATCATGCATTTTTAAATGACAGAACTAAGAAGGAATATGTTGTTGTTCCAAATACAATACAATGTTGACTTGAAGACAGAGTGGGGAGATATGGAGACACAATGAATATATTCCTCTTCTCTTCTCTTTCTCAAACACCGGCTATTGGACATGGCACTGGAGAGGTCTTTTATGAGCCTTGGGTATTAAACAGGAGGCTATGACTGTGTATATTCTCTATCAGCTGATAAAAAATACTTAGAGAATTTGGCTGCTGGTGATAACTGAGGGAGTGAGAGAAAGAGATAGAGATTGCTTCCTTTCTCCCCAGTAGGGAATTGGTAGCTAACTCTGTGAATGAGGGAATAGACTGTGGGTAGCTATGAGTACTGTATGTGTGAGAAGAGAAATGAAGATGATTTTTGGCAGGATGATAGTTGCGTTCATGAGTGGTGATGGCTTGGCAATTAGAGTGTGGAGAAAGAGAGAGCGAGAGAGAGCGAGAGAGAGAGAGAGAGAGAGAGAGAGAGAGAGAGAGAGAGAGAGAGAGAGAGAGAGAGAGAGAGAGAGAGAGAGTGAGAGAGAGAGAGAGAGAGAGAGAGTGAGCATGTGTGTCCTCACAGGCAGTGAGTGGATCAGTGACAACACTGGCCAATCTGGGGCACTGCGCCGTATCCTGTGTGATGGTGATGTCATCAGGCCAGTCTGTCCAAGGCAAAGTGTTGGAAATTATTCCCATTAAACTGAACGGATGAACGGAGAAGAAAATGAGAAGGGATCGATGGAGGGAGGGAAAGATGGATGGAGAAAAAGAGAGAAAACACATCTGCCTCCTGAATGAGCCATCCAGGGGGATGTGATACTGTGTTTTAATTTAACTATTTAACTATTTGCAAAGAGATATGACTGTTAACTCGAGTGATGTTGTGAACATTTTCATATTTTCTCCTGGACTTAACACAGTCAAATCCAGCCTTCAACAGAATTGTGAGTTTGAAGAGATAATTTGTTAGAGTTGAGGGGAGGAATAATGAATGGAATGGAGGGAGGGAGGAATGGAAAGGGAGGGAGGATGGGATGGAAAAGGGAATGAAAACAGAGGGAGGGAGAAGGGAGGGAGGAATGGAAAGGGAGGGAGGATGGGATGCAAAAGGGAAGGAAAACAGAGGGAGGGAGAAGGGAGGGAGGAGTGGAAAGGAAAGGGAGGGAGGATGGGATGCAAAAGGGAAGGAAAACAGAGGGAGGGAGAAGGGAGGGAGGAATGGAAAGGGAGGGAGGAATGGAAAGGGAGGGAGGATGGGATGCAAAAGGGAAGGAAAACAGAGGGAGGGAGAAGGGAGGGAGGAATGGAAAGGGAGGGAGGATGGGATGCAAAAGGGAAGGAAAACAGAGGGAGGGAGAAGGGAGGGAGGAATGGAGGCTAAATAGAAGGGGTAACAGTACCTCGTCAATGTGGCGGGGTACAGGTTAGTCAAGGTAATTTATACATCTATGTGGGGGTAAAGTGCTGAGGGGGTCAATGTACTGTAAATTGTCTGGGTGGTAGAAGCTGTTAAGGAGCCTTTTGGCTCTAGACGTAGCGTTCCGGTTCCGCATGCCACGCGGTAGCAGAGAGAACCGTCTATGACTTGGGTGACTGGGGTCTTTGACAATTTTTGTGGGCTCCTCCTTTTGTGGGCTTTTTTTCAGGATCTGGGGACCCATGCCAAATCTTTTCAGTCTCCTGAGGGGGGAAAGGTGTTGTCGTGCCCTCTTCACGAGTGTTATAGTTTGTTTGGACCATGATAGTTTGTTGATGATTCTTTCAACCCCAAAAGTCTAGGACCAAAAGGCTCCTTAACAGTTTTTACCCCAAGCCATTAGACTGCTGAACAATAAATCAAATATCAACCCGGTTTTTCCACTGCTGCTACTCACTGTTTATTATCTATGTATGGTCAAATGACCTCGACTAACCTTTACCCATGCACACTGCCTCTGTACTAGTACCCCCTGTATATAGCCCTATTATTGTTATTTTCTTGATACTCTTTGATTTTATTAGATTTTTTTACTAAAGTTTATTTCGTAAATATGTTCTACTTTTTAATTGTATTTAACCTTGAACTGCATTGTTGGTTAATAAGTTATTTTAAGTAAGCATTTCACAGTAAGGTCTATCTATATATAACCTGTTGTTTTCGGCGCATGTGACAAATAAAATGCTATTTGAAATGATTTGTCCACGACTCGGTTGGCCCCTCCATCTCGCAGGCTTTCGATGGAGAGAGAGCGAGAGTAATATAGAGTGAGCTTCCTGCAGAGTGCTTCTGATCCCTATCTCGTTCACTGATAGTCAGGTTTTGCTTTATCTATTCATAGACTCAATCCGCATCACTACAAACACAACACAAACATACAGACGTGCGCACGCACTCCGCTTTCAACCCACCGCATACACTCATACAGAGTTTTATTTTTCTAAGTTGTTTCCCCTCTTGATTTTTAATGGGTTTGTGGAAATGAATAGCTGTGTTGTGGTATTGCTTAAGCTGTGAAAACATGTCTGTTTGGAAGGTATTGTCAATCAGTTTCCCATTTAGATTGTTTGGGAAGCCTCACCTGCAGAGTCCTGGGCATTAAAGGAGTTAAATGAGACAAGTGGTTGAACATGTATTTAAAAAGCCCATCTGTTTATATTCAGTGTAGTCTGGGCCTGTTCCAACCCACGCCACAGCCAATGGACAAATCAGATGCTTTCTATTGGTGTATGTGTATGTGCGTTTGTGTGTGTGTGTGTGTTTATTTATTAAAAGAGATGGGAGTATACATGATTACATACACACACACAAACCAAACATACTCAGCATACAGTAGAAATAAACACTTTCTCAGATCACTTTAGATAGTACAAATACATACAGCTGCACAGTAACCTGATTAAACAGAGTACCCTGATGAAACACAGTAACCAGATGAAACACAGTAACCAGATGAAACACAGTAACCTGATTAAACAGAGTAACCTGATGAAACACAGTAACCAGATTAAACACAGTAACCTGATGAAACACAGTAACCTGATGAAACACAGTAACCAGATTAAACAGAGTAACCTGATGAAACACAGTAACCTGATGAAACACAGTAACCTGATTAAACAGAGTAACCTGATGAAACACAGTAACCAGATGAAACACAGTAACCAGATTAAACAGAGTAACCTGATGAAACACAGTAACCTGATGAAACACAGTAACCTGATGAAACACAGTAACCAGATTAAACAGAGTAACCTGATGAAACACAGTAACCTGATGAAACACAGTAACCTGATGAAACACAGTAACCAGATTAAACAGAGTAACCTGATGAAACACAGTAACCTGATTAAACAGAGTAACCTGATGAAACACAGTAACCTGATTAAACAGAGTAACCTGATGAAACACAGTAACCTGATTAAACAGAGTAACCTGATGAAACACAGTAACCTGATTAAACAGAGTAACCTGATGAAACACAGTAACCTGATTAAACAGAGTACCCTGATGAAACACAGTAACCTGATTAAACAGAGTAACCTGATGAAACACAGTAACCTGATTAAACAGAGTAACCTGATGAAACACAGTAACCTGATTAAACAGAGTAACCAGATGAAACACAGTAACCTGATTAAACAGAGTAACCTGATGAAACACAGTAACCTGATTAAACAGAGTAACCTGATGAAACACAGTAACCTGATTAAACAGAGTAACCTGATGAAACACAGTAACCTGATTAAACAGAGTACCCTGATGAAACACATTAACCTTATGAAAGACATTTAGACGTAGATGTACAAGCAAGAGGGTGCAATGGTATTGCATTCATGGTAGCGTCAGCTGTTAGTGCTTATATGAACATTGGTTTGATATATTATTTCCCCATTATAATTAATATTATATTAAACTAGCTCACAGTATGACAATGTGATGACATTTCCTCTGCAATGTGTTCCAGTGTTAGACAGTACCCCCATAAAGCGCTTAATTTGTTACAATTAGATGTCATGTTTTGTCTTAGATTGTCTTGTCATTATGCTTTCCCTTCTGTTCATTTTCCCCCTGCTGGTCTTTTTAGGTTCGTTCCCCTTTTTCTCTCTCCCTTCCTCTCTCTCTTCTCTCTATCGTTCCGTTCCTGCTCCCAGCTGTTCCTATTCCCCTAATCAATCATTTAGTCTTCCCACACCTGTTCCTTATCTTTTCCCCTGATTAGAGTCCCTATTTCTTCCCTTGTTTTCCGTTCCTGTCCTGTCGGATCCTTGTCTATTGTTCACCGTGCTGTGTCTGTGTATCGCCCTGTCGTGTCGTGTTTCCCTCAGATGCTGCGTGGAGAGCAGGTGTCTGAGTCTGCTAGGTTCAAGTGCCTTCCCGAGGCAACCTGCAGTTCTTGATCGAGTCTCCAGTCTGTTCTCGTCATTACGAGTGGAATTATGTCTTATGTTTGTAGAATTACTTTACTGGATTAAAGACTCTGTTTTCGCCAAGTCGCTTTTGGGTCCTCATTCACCTGCATGACATTAGATGTCCATTTGATAAACCCTCTCCCATTTCATCCATGCACTAATAATTTCCACTTGTTACATAGTAACATGAAAACTGTGTTCAGAACATGTCTAGATGCTAGGCTAGATTTTAAAGTAGGGAGGGGGGCATAAAGAAGGAGAGCGAGAGAGAGAGCAGGAGATCGTGAGGGAGAGATAGTGAGAGAGATAAAGAGAGAGAGAGAGCAGAGGGAGAGAAAAGTAGTGGGGGTAGTACTGCTGTTTTCCTCATAAATACTGTGGGATGATATTTATATGAAATAGCTTTTCAGCTCGTTATGTTTACTGTAATAGCTACAATTGAAGTCGGAAGTTTACATACACTTAGGTTCGAGTCATTAAAACTTGTTTTTCAACCACTCCACAAGTTTCTTGTTAACAAACTATAGTTTTGGCAAGTCGGTTAGGACATCTACTTTATGAATGACACAAGTCATTTTTCCAACAATTGTTTGCAGAAGGATTATTTCACTTATAATTCACTGTACCACAATCCCAGTGAGTCAGAAGTTTACATACACTAAGTTGACTGTGCCTTTAAACAGCTTGGAAAATTCCAGAAAATGATGTCATGGCTTTAAAAGCTTCTGATAGGCTATTTGACACTATTTGAGTCAATTGGAGGTGTACCTGTGGATGTATTTCAAGGCCTACCTTCAAACTCAGTGTCTCTTTGCTTGGCATCATGGCAAAATCAAAATAAATCGTCCAAAACCTAAGAAAAAACATTGTAGACCTCCACAAGTCTGGCTCATCCGTGGCCAGACTATAGTTTGCAACTGCACATGGGGACAAGATCACACTTTTTGGAGAAATGTCCTCTAGTCTGATGAAACAAAAATAGAACTGTTTGGCCTGAATGACCATCATTATGTTTGTAGGAAAAAAGGGGGAGGCTTGCAAGCCGAAGAACACCATCCCAACCGCGACGCACGGGGGTGGCAGCATCATGTTGGGAGGGTGCTTTGCTGCAGGAGGGACTGGTGAACTTCCAAATGGACAATGACCAATGACAATGACAATGAGGTGTATGTAAACTTCCGACTTCAACTGGACCTGTGTGTAGATATGGTGGTGGAAGATTAGAACAGGAGTGATAGATGAAGAGAGATAGCTTTGGCAATGTAAACATTGATAATAAAACCCTTGAAACTGAATTGAGAGAGAGACTGAGAAAGGGACAAGGACAGAGACAGAGACAGGGACAAAGATCTACAGCACTTATACAAATGACTGATGATTGGCTGAGAGAAATTGATGCTAAAAAGATTGTGGGGGCTGTTTTGTTAGCGTGTCTTTTGACATTAATGATCATAGTCTGTTTCTGGAAAAACATATTGGTTATGGCTTTACACCCCCTGTTATATTTTGGATAAAGAGTTACCTGTCTGTCAGAACACAGAGGGTGTTCTTTAATGGAAGGCAAAGAGCTGCAGTTAGTTTCAGAACGGGAATAAGTTATTCCCCCAAAAAATGTAAATATATAAAAGCATTGTATTTGGGACAAATGATTAATTAAACCCTAAACGTAAACTAAATCTTATAATGAATAGTGTTGTAATTGAACAAGTCCAGAAGACTAAACTGCTTGCAGTAACCCTGGATTGTAAACTGTCATGGTCAAAACATATTGATACAACAGTAGCTAGGATGGGGAGAAGTCTGTCCACAATAAAGTGCTGTTCTGCCTTCTTAACAGCACTATCAACAAGGCAGGTTCTATAGGCCCTAGTTTTGTTGCACCTGGACTTCTGTTCAGTCGTGTGGTCAGGTTCCACAAAGAGGGACGATTGGCCCAGAACAGGGCAGCACGGCTGGCCCTTGGATGTACAAAGAGAGCTAACATTAATAATATGCACATCAATCTCTCCTGGCTCAAAGTGGAAGAGAGATGACTTCATCACTACTTATATTCATGAGAGGTATTGACATGTTGAACGCAACGAGCTGCCTGTTTGAACTACTGGAAGACAGCTCAGACACCCATACATACCCCGCAAGACATGCCACAAGAAGTCTCTTCACTGTCCCCAAGTCCAGAACAGACTATGGGAGGCACACAGTACTACATAAAGCCATGACTACATGGACCTTTATTCCACATAAAGTAACTTAAGCAAGCAGTCAAATTAGATAAAAATGCAGTTTATGGGACAGTGGGTACTCTGAAGCAACACGAACATTGGCACACGATAACATATGCACTATACACACATGGCTACGTGACCGAAGGGGCCTGAGGGCACACACTTAATACGTTGTGAAATCTATTGTGTTTTTAAAAATGCATAACTGCCTTATTTTTGCTGGACACCAGGAAGAGTAGCTGCCGCAGGAGCTAATAGGGATCCATAATAAATACAAATATCCCAATCAGTCTGCCTGGACCCACTAGTCTATATTCTATAGTATAGTGGACTATAAACAGTAGGTCCAGAGTCCAAGTCACTTATTCAGTCATTCATTCATTCATTCACTCACTCACTCACTCACTCACTCACTCACTCACTCACTCACTCACTCACTCACTCACTCACTCACTCACTCACTCACTCACTCACTCACTCAGTCACTCACTCACTCACTCACTCACTCACTCACTCACTCAGTCACTCACTCACTCACTCAGTCACTCACTCACTCACTCACTCACTCACTCACTCACTCACTCAGTCACTCACTCAGTCACTCACTCACTCACTCAGTCACTCACTCACTCACTCACTCACTCAGTCACTCACTCACTCACTCACTGTCACTCATTCAGTAGCAGATAATACACTCTTAGAAGAAAAGAAAGGTTCCGAAAGAATTATTTGGCTGTCCCCATTGGATAACCCTTTCTGATTCCATGTAGAACCATTTTGGGTTCCAGGTAGAACACTTTCATTTCCACGTAGAACCTTTGGGTTCCATGTAGAACAATCTGTGTTAGGGATTATACATGTAACTCAAAATGGTTCTACTTGGAACCATGAAGGGTTCTTCAAAGAGTTATCCTATGTGGACATTTGTGTCTATACTGTGTCTGTATGACTATGCCCGCGTGACTGTGCCTGTGTGACTGTGACTGTGCCTGTGTGACTGTGACTGTGTCTGTATGATTGTCAATTTACACACAGCACTGACACACACACTTACCCCACCAGACATGCAACAAGGTGTCTTTTCACAGCCCGCAGGTTTAGAACAATTTCAAGGAAACGTACAGTATTATAAATGAGTGTATGGAAGTCCGATACATCTCATTTAGAGCAAGTGAACAGCAAACCTGGTTTCAAAAAACAAATAAAGCAACACCTGACAGCACAACGCCTCTCCCCCATGTGACCTACTTGTTGTGTGTATCTAGTGACATGTACAGTCTGTGTAACTGATAGATGCACACACACACTACATTTTAATGATTTTTAATGTATGTAAATGTGTAGGATCCCAGTAAGACTGTCGCCATCGACTTCAGCTAATTGGGATCCTAATCAAATCGCCTAAAACAATTGTATGACGGTTTCTCTATGACTCTGTCTGTGAGCACAATATATCATGCCCAGCCATGTATGGAGACGTATAAAGCCCTGTATGGAGATGTATAAAGCCCTGTATGGAGATGTATAAAGCCCTGTATGGAGACGTATAAAGCCCTGTATGGAGATGTATAATGCCCTGTATGGAGATGAATAAAGCCCTGTATGGAGATGTCTAAAACCCTGTATGGAGATTAATAAAGCCCTGTATGGAGACGTATAGAGCCCTGTATGGAGATGAATAAAGCCCTGTATGGAGATGTCTAAAGCCCTGTATGGAGATGTCTAAAGCCCTGCATGGAGATGTCTAAAACCCTGTATGGAGATTAATAAAGCCCTGTATGGAGATGTCTAAAGCCCTGTATGGAGATTAATAAAGCCCTGTATGGAGATGTATAATGCCCTGTATGGAGACGTATAAAGCCCTGTATGGAGATGTATAATGCCCTGTATGGAGATGAATAAAGCCCTGTATGGAGATGTCTAAAACCCTGTATGGAGATTAATAAAGCCCTGTATGGAGACGTATAGAGCCCTGTATGGAGACGTATAGAGCCCTGTATGGAGATGTCTAAAGCCCTGCATGGAGATGTCTAAAACCCTGTATGGAGATTAATAAAGCCCTGTATGGAGATGTCTAAAGCCCTGTATGGAGATTAATAAAGCCCTGTATGGAGATGTATAATGCCCTGTATGGAGATGTCTAAAACCCTGTATGGAGATTAATAAAGCCCTGTATGGAGATGTCTAAAGCCCTGTATGAAGATTAATAAAGCCCTGTATGGAGATGTATAATGCCCTGTATGGAGATGAAATAAAGCCCTGTATGGAGATGAATAAAGCCCTGTATGGAGATGTCTAAAGCCCTGTATGGAGATGTCTAAAGCCCTGTATGGAGATGTATAATGCCCTGTATGGAGATGAATAAAGCCCTGTATGGAGATGTCTAAAGCCCTGTATGGAGATGTATAATGCCCTGTATGGAGATGTATAATGCCCTGTATGGAGATGAATAAAGCCCTGTATGGAGATGTCTAAAGCCCTGTATGGAGATGTCTAAAGCCCTGTATGGAGAAGTATAGAGCCCTGTATGGAGATGTATAATGTCCTGTATGGAGATGTCTAAACCCTGTATGGAGATGTCTAAAGCCCTGTATGGAGATGTATACATTCCTGTATGGAGATGTATAATGCCCTGTATGGAGATGTCTAAACCCTGTATGGAGATGTCTAAAGCCCTGTATGGAGAAGTATAGAGCCCTGTATGGAGATGAATAAAGCCCTGTATGGAGATGTCTAAAGCCCTGTATGGAGATGAATAAAGCCCTGTATGGAGATGTATAATGCCCTGTATGGAGAAGTATAGAGCCATGTATGGAGATGTATAAAGCCCTGTATGGAGATGTATAAAGCCCTGTATGGAGACGTATAAAGCCCTGTATGGAGATGTATAATGCCCTGTATGGAGATGAATAAAGCCCTGTATGGAGATGTATAATGCCCTGTATGGAGATGAAATAAAGCCCTGTATGGAGATGTCTAAAGCCCTGTATGGATATGTCTAAAGCCCTGTATGGATATGTCTAAAGCCCTGTATGGAGAAGTATAGAGCCCTGTATGGAGATGAATAAAGCCCTGTATGGAGAAGTATAGAGCCCTGTATGGAGATGAATAAAACCCTGTATGGAGATGTCTAAAGCCCTGTATGGAGATGTCTAAAGCCCTGTATGGATATGTCTAAAGCCCTGTATGGAGAAGTATAGAGCCCTGTATGGATATGGCTAAAGCCCTGTATGGAGATGTCTAAAGCCCTGTATGGAGAAGTATAGAGCCCTGTATGGAGATGTCTAAAGCCCTGTATGGAGATGTCTAAAGCCCTGTATGGAGATGTCTAAAGCCCTGTATGGAGATGAATAAAGCCCTGTATGGAGATGTCTAAAGCCCTGTATGGAGATGAATAAAGCCCTGTATGGAGATGTATAATGCCCTGTATGGAGATGTCTAAAGCCCTGTATGGAGATGTATAATGCCCTGTATGGAGATGAATAAAGCCCTGTATGGAGATGTCTAAAGCCCTGTATGGAGATGAATAAAGCCCTGTATGGAGATGTCTAAAGCCCTGTATGGAGATGAATAAAGCCCTGTATGGAGATGTATAATGCCCTGTATGGAGATGTCTAAAGCCCTGTATGGAGATGTATAGAGCCCTGTATGGAGATGAATAAAGCCCTGTATGGAGATGTCTAAAGCCCTGTATGGAGATGTATAATGCCCTGTATGGAGATGTCTAAAGCCCTGTATGGAGATGTATAAAGCCCTGTATGGAGATGTCTAAATCTCTGTATGGAGATGTCTAAAGCCCTGTATGGAGATGTCTAAATCTCTGTATGGAGATGTCTAAATCTCTGTATGGAGATGTCTAAATCTCTGTATGGAGATGTCTAAATCTATGTATGGAGATGTCTAAATCTCTGTATGGAGATGTCTAAAGCCCTGTATGGAGATGTCTAAATCTCTGTATGGAGATGTCTAAATCTCTGTATGGAGATGTCTAAATCTCTGTATGGAGATGTCTAAATCTCTGTATGGAGATGTCTAAGGCCCTGTATGGATATGGCTAAAGCCCTGTATGGAGATGAATAAAGCCCTGTATGAAGATGTATAAAGCCCTGTATGGAGATTAATAAAGCCCTGTATGAAGATGTATAAAGCCCTGTATGGAGATTAATAAAGCCCTGTATGGAGATGAATAAAGCCCTGTATGAAGATGTATAAAGCCCTGTATGGAGATTAATAAAGCCCTGTATGGAGATGAATAAAGCCCTGTATGAAGATGTATAAAGCCCTGTATGGAGATTAATAAAGCCCTGTATGGAGATGTATAAAGCCCTGTATGGAGATGTATAGAGCCCTGTATGGAGATGTATATAGCCATGTTAGTTTATTTGCATTGTAGTGCTATGTATACAGTATGTATGTACTATATGTATGTATGTTTTCGTGTCTCTACTAAGGTTAAATGAGATGACATGCTATTTTCAAATTGATTACCGAACGTTTAATTGATTACGTGATTGAATTAAACCATTCACAATTAAACTATTAATAACCTAGTTTATATAGAGAGGCTATCTCCCGAATAAACTCTGAAAGATCTGAAGATGTTATATATCAATAGCAGTCAATCATTAACTATTATTTACCTTCTATCAGTCTCATCTGAATGTCATAAAGTTCTTGGTTATCTGTGCGAACCATAGCATAAATTATGAATCAGCAACATATAAATTTGCTTAATTATTTAATAACTAACTAACTAAATAACCACAGAAATATGTAACAAACACATAGCAGATATTGGTTACTAACAATGATAGGAAAGAGTCTCTAGTGGGCTAAGCCAATATGACAGCTTGGTAGACAAAGGGAAGGGGGTGTGGACTGAGAAAGAGCGGGAGAGTGAGAGAGGGAAAGCCACGATTTACACCCAGAAAGGGCAACGTAATGACAATGCACTGTGTGTGTGTATGTATGTATGCATGCATGTACAAACGCTAGCATGGACTCAAATGAGCATTCAAAAAAGCATCCCGGAGTCGCCTCTTCACTGTTGACTTTGAGACTGATGTTTTGAAGGTATTATTTAATGAAGCTGCCAATTGAGGACTTGTGAGGTGTCAGTCTCAAACTAGACACTCTAATGTACTTGTCCTCTTGTTCAGTTGTGCACCGGGGCCTCCCACTCCTCTTTCTATTTTGGTTAGAGCCAGTTTGCGCTGTTCTGTGAAGGGAGTAATACACAGTATTGTACGAGATCTTCAGTTTCTTAACAATTTCTCGCCATCATTTCTTAGAACAAGAATAGACTGGCGAGTTTCAGAAGAAAGGTCTTTGTTTCTGGCCATTTTGAGCCTGTTATCAAACCCACAAATGCTGATGCTACAGATACTCAACTAGTCTAAAGAAGGCCAGTGTTATTGCTTCTTTACAGTAATCAGGACAAGATTTTTCAGCTGTGCTAACATAATTGCAAAAGGTTTTTCTAATGATCAATTAGCCTTTTAAAATGATAAACTTGGATTAGCTAACACAATGTGCCATTGGAACACAGGAGTGATGGTTGTTGATAATGGGCCTCTGTAGGTCTACGCAGATATTCCATAACAAATCAGCTGTTTCCAGCTACAATAGTCATTAAGAACATTAGCGATGTCTACACTGTATTTCTGATCAATTTGATGTTATTTTAATCGACAAAAAATTTGATTTTCTTTAAAAAACAAGGACATTTAGAAGTGACCCCAACGTTTTGAATGGTAGTGTATGTATGTGTGAGTCTTTCGGAGGTGTTGGGTGGAAGCAGAAGTTGCATTTTGGTTAGACATTTTGGTTAGACCGTGTGTGCATTTACCAATGAAGTTCTATTTGAACCATAATCTTGTTGTAATAGAGGTTGATGTGCTTGATTGATTATGCACTCGCTGCATGTGTATATCTTTGGATACATGTATATTTTCAAACACAACCTTATGATTTAGTGCATGTGTGTCCAGCGTGATGGACCGACAAAGTAGTTTTGATGGAGAGACTGTGTGTGTGCCCTCCGCTGATGAGCTGTTTTACTGGACATGAATTAACAAAATGTCCAGCAACTCCGCAATAGAGGCACAGGCGGTTGGTGATCCTCCGTGTCGAGATGCGAATCCCTCCCAGTGTGGGCTCAGTCTCAAAGGTGGCGGAGCAGGGAAACACCGTGTGTGTGACGTCTACCCGTGTGCGGATGGCGAGAGCAATCAAAGAGTCCACATCTGAAGGAACCTCCCGGGAGAGAATGTGGAGTCCCTCCAGAAAACGAGCGAGCAGTGTGTGTGTGTGTGTGTGTGTGTGTGTGTGTGTGTGTGTGTGTGTGTGTGTGTGTGTGTGTGTGTGTGTGTGGAGGCTGGCAGGCCAGGAAGTGGTGTGTGTGGAACTGTCCAGTGTGTGTGTGTGTGTGTGGCTGTCTCGACGGCAGTGTGTGTGTGTGTGTGTGAAAGAGGACCCAAAAGTGAAACAGAGTGTGTGTCCAAACAGGGAATAACAGTGTGTGTGTGTGTGTGTGTGTGTGTGTGTGTGTGTGTGTGTGTGTGTGTGTGTGTGTGTGAGAGAGGGAGGGGGAGAGAGAGGGATAGAAAGAGGGAAAGAACCTGACAATGTGAATACACTCATTAGTTGGGAAGGGGTAATTGAAGTGAATACTCTAGAAGCACTTAAGAATGCTTTTATCATGTCTTTAGGCACAATGTCATCTGAAAGCTAGGTCAAGCGTCCAATATAGACACACACACTGACTGAAGCCCGAATATGTCTTAACCAATAGATGCTTGGGTCTCTACTACAGAGGGGTCTCTGTTCACTCCCCCCTGGGTGTCCCCTCACTGACAAAAGGATGTTTATTCCACACCCCTGGGTGTCCCCTCACTGAGAAGAGGCTGTTTATTCCACCCCCCCCCCCCCGGTGTCCCTCACTGACAGGAGGCTTTTATTCCATCCCCCCCCCCTGGGTGTCCCCTCACTGACAAGAAATGTTTATTCCACCCCCCCCCCCCTGGGTGTCCCCTCACAGACAAGAGGCTGTTTATTACATCCCCCCCCCCCCTGGGTGTCCCCTCACAGACAAGAGGCTGTTTATTCCCCCCCCTCCGGGTGTCCCTCACCGACAAGAGGCTGTTTATTCCATTTCCCCACCCCCCTGGGTGTCCCCTCACTGACAAGAGGCTGTTTATTCCACCCCCCCACCCCCACCTGGGAGTCCCCTCACTGACAAGAAAGAGGCTGTTTATTCCATTCCCCCTGTTTATTCCATTTCCCCACCCCCCCTGGGTGTCCCCTCACTGACAGGAGGCTGTTTATTCATCCCCCCCCTCACTGACAGGAGGGTGTCCCCTCACCGACAAGAGGCTGTTTATTCCATTCCCCCCCTGGGTGTCCCACTCACTGACAGGAGGCTGTTTATTCCACCCCCACCCCCTGGGTGTCCCCTCACTGACAGGAGGCTGTTTATTCCACCCCCCACCCCCTCTGGGTGTCCACTCACTGACAGGAGGCTGTTTATTCCACCCCCCACCCCCATGGGTGTCCCCTCACTGACAGGAGGCTGTTTATTCCACCCCCCACCCCCCTGGGTGTCCACTCACTGACAGGAGGCTGTTTATTCCACCCCCCACCCCCTCTGGGTGTCCCCTCACTGACAGGAGGCTGTTTATTCCACCCCCCACCCCTTCTGGGTGTCCCTCACTGACAGGAGGCTGTTTATTCCACCCCCCCACCCCCTCTGGGTGTCCACTCACTGACAGGAGGCTGTTTATTCCACCCCCCCACCCACCACACCCGGTGTGTAAAATGTCAATCACATCATACATTTTGTTTTGAAATACTGAACCAATAATACATTAGTGGCCCCAGGAAATACAGATAGAGGACTAGCTAACGATAGGTAGCCTCAATTTGGAATCATGGGGAGTAGGTAGTGGGCCCAAGATGGAAAACATGAAGTTGATCCCTGTCGAGGGAGGAGCAGGTTTTTTGGATATGATAGTAAAACATTCTTATAATAACTATAACATTTGTTGGCACCTTCAATTCATGCACATTTTCTCACACAAAGTATATTTCAACACTCTTCTCTTCTCAGGCAACTTTGTCAAACTGCTAAACTTGGAACCAATCAGAACTCCCATACATAGCCCTTGTGATGAAGGCAGCCAATGACCTGCTTCTATCTTCAATGTAAACACAGCCTCTTGTGAAAATGGGAGCTGCTGTCTGATGAAGAGGAGCATATATAGTTTGCTCCCCAAGACTGAAACAAGATAAATATCTGTTTTCGAGTGCACTTGAAATATGCAACATGTAATATACCTGTAAATTGTCTTGATCATAGGCAGAGGTATCTCTGTTAACCATTTAGTTAATTTATTGAAAGCTAGCCAATGTTACAGTTTGACTAGCCTAGCCAGCAACTGTCCATTTGAGTTACATTAGCAATCTCTCTGTCAGTGAACACACATTTTAAATCATATTTTGGCATGATTATACTGTATGTCTCATTTCCATCAGAACATCCTTAATTCGTTGGGGCATGGACTCTGCAAGGTTTCAAAAGCGTTCCACAGGGATGCTGGCCCTTGTTGACTATAATGCTTACCACAGTTGTGTCAAGTTGGCTGGATGTCGTTTGGGTGGTGGACCATTCTTAATACACACAGGAAACTGTTGAGCGTGAAAACCCAGCAGGGTTGCAGTTCTTGACACAATCTAACTGATGAGCCTGGCTCCTACTACAGTAACCCGTTCAAAGGCACTTGCATCTTTTGTCTGGCTCATTCATCCCCTTAATCCATGTCTCAATTGTCTCAAGGCTTAAAAATCCTTATTTAACCTGTCACCTCCCCATCATCTGCACTAATTGGATTGTAATAGGTGCCATCAATAAGGGATCATAGCTTTCACCTAGATACACCTGGTCAGTCTATTGTAATGGACTGTTCCTAATGTTTTGTACACTCAATGTATAGCATACCTTGCAATACAATCTTCTCTAAAACAGTTGTACAATGTGCTATGCAATAAGATAACCAGAGTTTGATTTCTAAACCAGATGAGTTCTCAAATTGCAGCTGCTCAATATCATGGTGGGCAGCATCATGTTGAATGCAATGGACTATAAAGTATGGAGAATGATAAAGAGTTTGTAGGATTGTAGAAAAAGCTGTTGGGGAATGAATGTTTGAGTTTCAAATGCTAAATGTTTAGTAAATTTGAGTATATTTAGGTGGTTTAAATGATTAACTTTCCTACTAACCTTCTAAAAGTTGATGGTACCAAAATCTTTCCAATACATTCATTATTCTACTAACTATGAGAGACATGTTTTCCAGATTGTACATTTCAGGCATATACATTCAAACTAACAACACCATCACAAAAGTGTTTCACCATTTATTGAGTACGGAGTCAAATTGTAAAGGTTCCTCAGGCAGTATTTGAAGCATCTAAATATACTGTAGTGTAACCTACCAATCAGTAGATATAAATATACTGTAGTGTAACCTACCAATCAATGTATATATAAATATACTGTAGTGTAACCTACCAATCAATGTAGATATAAATATACTGTAGTGTAACCTACCAATCAATGTAGATATAAATATACTGCAGTGTAACCTACCAAACAATGTAGATATAAATATACTGTAGTGTAACCTACCAATCAATGTATATATAAATATACTGTAGTGTAACCTACCAATCAATGTATATATTATAATATACTGTAGTGTAACCTACCAATCAATGTAGATATAAATATACTGTAGTGTAACCTACCAATCAATGTATATCAAGTGCCGTCGAGGGCACAATCTTACCATGGAGCATAAATAAGAGCTTTCCCATCTATGCCAAAATCCTTGGCCTCTGATGAAGACTGTAGAACTGTCATCATCACAAGTTTCAGTATTACCCCTTCTCACTAGGAGCATTTGTGTTCCCACTCTGGTCAACAATGTAAAAGGATCCGACCCTGGTCACCAATGTAGCTGACCAATGTAGAGAGAGCCAAAGTGTGTATGGACAATAGACATTTATGTCAAAAACTTGGTTTATCCCTGGAAGCAGGACACAGGAGAGCTGAATAGATCATGTGAGACAAACCCGAGAGACAAGAATTAATCAAATAAATCATCACAACAAACAGCAAATATGAACATCCTGACAGTCTGAAGCAGGGTGCTCTGCAATCATCCTGCTATTGACAGGGATAATGAGCCATTTCTGTATGAGTTTCAGTATGAAATTAGAGGGTCCTGCCTTGATGACTGTTTCAGATTTATATAACTTGTTCTCTAGATTTCAGTAGTCTTCAACTTATTACTTTGAATAAAACACTTCTTGTCCCAGAATGACATGCTAGCTAGTGCTAAAGCTATCTGCTCCTGATAGCTAACAACATATCATACATCAACATATCTACTCTTTGTAAACTACTGTAGCTAGCTACATTACTAGTTAACGGTTGGTTACAAATTAATAAAACAAATACTTTACCTGATAGAAGATGGTCGGACTGATCGAACTAGCGAACATAAAAGTAAGTGTTTTGCAAAAGTTTGCAAAAATGTACATTGCCAACAAACAAAAATGTGGTCAGAAGAAATAATTATATACATTAAGTAAAAATGAACTCCTCTTATGACAGAGATTGATGATCTCAAAAACTAAAGCAGATAGCTACAGCCCAAATGCTAGAGAGGGGTTCAGACGATAGACTCATTAGCTAGCTAGCTTGCTACGTTTAAAAAATACATATATTATTCTTAGTTCTCATCTGTTCATGCATCAGATGAGAAGCAAAATATGTTTTCTCAAGTAAGTAGCATTACTGCTTTCCTTCATTAATGAGTAGGTTTACTTGTATAACTAATGAGGACAATAATGACAGCTAGCCTAGTTAACGTTACATGATTAGCTTGCTAAAGTTAGCTGGCTATCTAATGTTAACTAAGTTGGCTAGTTTTCTATCTGCAGTGCCTTGCAAAAGTATTTACCCCGCATGGCATTTTTTCTATTTTGTTGCATTACAACCTGTAAAATAAATGGATTTTTATTTGGATTTCATGTAATGGACATACAAAAAATAGTCCAATTTGGTGAAGTAAAATGAAAAAATTACTTGTTTAAAAAAGTGCAAATAAATAAAAAAGAGAAAACTGGTACGTTCATATGTATTCACCCCCTTTGTTATGAAGCCCCTAAAAAATATATGGTGTAACCGATTACCTTCACAAGTCACATAATTAGTTAAAGAAAGTCTGTGTGCAATCTAAGTGTCACATGATCTGTCACATGATCTCAGTATATATTCACCTGTTCTGAAAGGCTCCAGAGTTTGCAGCACCACTAAGCAAGGGGCACCACCAAGCAAGCGGCACTATGAAGACCAAGGAGCTCTCCAAACAGGTCTGGGACAAAGTTGTGGAGAAGTACAGATCAGGGTTGGGTTATAAAAAATATCTTAACTTTGAACATCCCACGGGGCACCATTAATCCATTATACAAAACATGGAAAGAACATGGCACCAAAACAAACCCGCCAAGAGAGGGCCGCCCACCAAAACTCATGGACCAGGCAAGGAGGGCATTAATCAGAAAGGCAACAAAGAGACCAAAGATAACCCTGAAGGAGCTGTGACGCTCCACAGCGGAGAATGGAGTATCTGTCCATAGGATCACCTTAAACTGTACAATCCACAGAGCTGGGCTATAAAGAAGAGTGGCCAGAAAGACGCCATTGCTTAAAGAAAAAAATAAGCAAATGTTTGATGTTCGCCAAAAGGTATGTGGGAGACTCCCAAATATATGAAAGAAGATATGCTGGTCAGATGAGACTAAAATTGAGCTTTTTGGCCATCAAGGAAGACGCTATGTCTGTGGCGAACCCAACACCTCTCATCAACTTGAGAACACCATAAGCATGCTGCTAAATCAACACTTGAGTGGTTTAATGAGAAACATTAAATGTTTTGGAATGGCCTAGTCAAAGTCCAGACCTCAATCCAATTGAGAATCTGTGGTATGATTGCTGTGCACCGGCGGAACCCATCCAACTTGAAGGAGCTGGAGCAGTTTTGCCTTGAAGAATGGGCAAAACTCCTAGTGGCAAGATGTGCCAAGATTATAGAGACATACCCAAGAGATGTGCAGCTGTATTTGCTGCAAAAAGTGTCTCTACAAAGTATTGACTTCTGGGGGGGAGTGAATTGCCTCAAGTTTTCTGTTTTTTGTCTTAGTTCCTGTTTGTTTCACAATAAAGATGACGGATCACCACCTCAAGCTGAACCTCGGCAAGACGGAGCTGCTCTTCCTCCCGGGGAAGGACTGCCCGTTCCATGATCTCGCCATCACGGTCCTCCTCCCAGAGCGCCAAGAACCTTGGCGTGATCCTGGACAACACCCTGTCGTTCTCAACCAACATCAAGGCGGTGGCCCGTTCCTGTAGGTTCATGCTCTACAACATCCGCAGAGTACGACCCTGCCTCACACAGGAAGCGGCGCAGGTCCTAATCCAGGCACTTGTCATCTCCCGTCTGGATTACTGCAACTCGCTGTTGGCTGGGCTCCCTGCCTGTGCCATTAAACCCCTTCAACTCATCCAGAACGCCACAGCCCGTCTGGTGTTCAACCTTCCCAAGTTCTCTCACGTCACCCCGCTCCTCCGTTCTCTCCACTGGCTTCCAGTTGAAGCTCGCATCCGCTACAAGACCATGGTGCTTGCCTACGGAGCTGTGAGGGGAACGGCACCTCAGTACCTCCAGGCTCTGATCAGGCCCTACACCCAAACAAGGGCACTGCGTTCATCCACCTCTGGCCTGCTCGCCTCCCTACCACTGAGGAAGTACAGCTCCCGCTCAGCCCAGTCAAAACTGTTCGCTGCCCTGGCCCCCCAATGGTGGAACAAACTCCCTCACGACGCCAGGACAGCGGAGTCAATCACCACCTTCCGGAGACACCTGAAACCCCACCTCTTTAAGGAATACCTAGGATAGGATAAGTAATCCCTCTCACCCCACCCCCCCTAAGTTTTAGATGCACTATTGTTAAGTGACTGTCCCACTGGATGTCATAAGGTGAATGCACCAATTTGTAAGTCGCTCTGGATAAGAGCGTCTGCTAAATGACTTAAATGTAAATGTAAAGGTTAATTTTAATTCTAGGTTGTAAGGCAACACAATAGCAAAAATGCCAAGGGGGTGTATACTTTCGCAAGCCACTGTAATTGTGTTTTTGCCGATTTACTCAGCTACAGAAGATAGCTTGCTAACGTTAAATGGTTTGCTAATGTTAGTTAGCTAGCTAGCTAACAACATTGACTAACGTTATATGTACATTAAGAGGAGAAAGAATCCCCTTTGTTGAATGTCAAGAGCTGTTGTCTTATTAATCTGTGTCCGTCCCTATGGGTCTGTCTGTCTGTACTCCCATCAATACTTGACAAGCATATATTTCAAAAACTATATCAGAATTATAAAGGGACTGTTCTGTATGCTGCATCTTCCACATGCTATTTCACTACGATGCTCGTTCTCTGATTTAATTGTTTTTTAAACCAAGCCAGTGGTTTTGACAGGAAGATAACACATGAAAATAGAGTATCACAAAATGTCACAAATGGTGGCAGACAACATCCGGTGCTGACCTTTCTATACAGTCCAAACATGAAGGCAATGCACCACCCTTACTGTACTGTACAGGATAACACAAATATACATCATATCAGACATCCAGTTATAGTGCCACTCCTAGCCAACAGCCATGCAGAAAGACAATCCTCAAGAGAACATAGAAGAAGGAATGAGCACAGACTGATTAGATTGGAGAGAGATGGAGGGTAGTGGAGCGGATGGGAACGGAGGGGAGTTGAGGGTAGTGGAGGGGGAGTGGATTGTAGTGGAGTGGAGGGGAGCGGATGGGAACGGAGGGGAGTTGAGGGTAGTGGAGGGGGAGTGGAGGGAATTAGAGGGGAGTGGAGTGGAGGGTAGTGGAGGGGGAGTGGAAGGGGAGTGGAGGGAAGTGGAGGGCATTGGAAGGGGATTGGAAGGGAGTGGAGTGGAGGAAACTGGAGTAGAATGGAGGAGATTGGATGGGGAGTAGATGGGATTGGAGGGCAGTGGAAGGGGAGTGGAGGGTAGTGGAAGGGGAGTGGAGGGTAGTGGAAGGGGAGTGGAGGGCAGTGGAAGGGGAGTGGAGGGCAGTGGAAGGGGAGTGGAGGGTAGTGGAAGGGGAGTTGAGGGTAGTGGAAGGGGAGTGGAGGGTAGTGGAAGGGGAGTGGAGGGTAGTGGAGGGGAGTGGAGGGGAGTGGAGGGCAGTGGAAGGGGAGTGGAGGGTAGTGGAAGGGGAGTGGAGGGCAGTGGAAGGGGAGTGGAGGGTAGTGGAATTGGAGTGGAGGGTAGTGGAGGGAAGTGGAAGGGGAGTGGAGGGTCGTGGAAGGGGAGTGGAAGACAGTGGAAGGGGAGTGGAGGGGAGTGGAGGGCAGTGGAAGAGGACTGGAGGGTAGTGGAAGGGGAGTAGAGGGTAGTGGAGGGAAGTGGAAGGGGAGTGGAGGGTCGTGAAAGGGGAGTGGAAGGCAGTGGAAGGGGAGTGGAGGGGAGTGGAGGGCAGTGGAAGGGGAGTGGAGGGCAGTGGAAGGGGAGTGGAGGGGAGTGGAGGGCAGTGGAAGGGGAGTGGAGGGCAGTGGAAGGGGAGTGGAGGGGAGTGGAGGGGAGTGGAGGGCAGTGGAAGGGGAGTGGAGGGCAGTGGAAGGGGAGTGGAGGGTAGTGGAGGGGAGTGGAGGGCAGTGGAAGGGGAGTGGAAGGGGAGTGGAGGGCAGTGGAAGGGGAGTGGAGTGCAGTGGAAGGGGAGTGGAGGGCAGTGGAAGGGGAGTGGAGGGTAGTGGAAAGGATTGAAAGTGGAGTGGATGTGATTTTACCCCAGGGCAGAGACAAGAGAATGGAGAAAGAGTTCAGACCCACACAACACAATCACCACTGCTAATACAATATTGACAAGCACTAATGGCCTTAGCTCTGAGACTGACTGGGCAGTGTGGCGGGGG